>NC_135871.1:23066102-23291102 GCF_031162955.1 Sander vitreus
TCTCTCAACCTGTTTTAAGCCATTCATTTGTTCGGTCACATCTTCAACCCCTCACTCACAATCCCTCTATGCCCCTAAGTCCAAACTTTGCTTTCTTTATTTTGCCTGAAATACAAAAGTCACCTCTAACCTCTGCAAGAAATCTGAATGAAACTAGCCAAATTAACAGCAGACCAGAGCATAATGTACATATCATATACATGCTGCTTATGATAAAAGTGTATGCCAGCCACATTCCATGTTTTTAAACACAATTGTTTAATGTTTTAGTTTACTGGTTGTTGAGACATATTGTCGTTATAATGTGTTTAAATGGCTTTTATGTTCTCCTCCCTTCCTTACTCGTATTCCTTCTGTGAATGTTGGTTGTGTTGGTTCATGTTTGTAACATAATTATGCTGCCATTTTGGTCAGGACTCTTTTAAAGAGACCATACTGGTTAAATAAATAAAGAGACAATAAAAAGGGAAAAATTAAAAATACTCAAGGCCCATTTTTGCGCGTTTGTTGTTTTACCGCAAATAAGCAACTACCGCGGACAGTGCTATAACAATACACATGTGTGTACAATCATGGTTTCTTGTTAATGTGCTTTTACACCAACATCCTCACACACAGACACACACGTCTACTCGACTCTTTGTTTCAGTCTAACTCACAGCAGATGTTCCACTGCCCGGGGACAAGAAGCTCGCAAGGAGCATCTCAACAGAAAACACACTTACCTGGTATGTTCCAATGCCTATGTGTTTAGGATCAATCTTCACGAGCTCAGCCAGTGGATCTTGGACACGTCTTCCAATGGACACTATCAACACACACACACACACACACACACACACAAGGAAACAAATGTGATTCTGTGCCTCATGAGAGTCTTTGGTTTGTGTTTTTTATGAACTTGCTATCTGAACCACAGTTATTAAATATGCAAATCCATTTTATTCATAATTACTGAATATGCAAATTGTCTGCATATTACAGTGCTGGCCTGAGGGCAGGCCAAACCTAATTGTCATTCCTCCACCCCATAATAATAATTAAAGCTGGTTTTCAAATGGAGTCTTGGCACCTGTCATTTAGCTTCCTGATAGATGCTGGAGCCATGAACCTTTAAAATATCTAATTTAATCAGACCCAAGCACACTTTCACACACAGCCAAATGTAGCACACAAATAAACACACAGCCTGTATCGACCAAAGTAGGGTTGTTTTTTAACGATGGAGTCTGTAAGGCCTCAGCCGGCTGCTGCACATGAGGCCAAATGTCTTTTCCATGAATATGCTGGCAGGGCCCAATGACAAGGAGAAAAATTACAAACAACCTTACTCATATACACACCATAATACATGACATGACCCCCCCCCCCTCCTTCCAACACACAGAGGGGGAGAGAATAACCCAACCACATACTGTAACTGTTCACATTCTTGTCCCTGTAAAGGACAAAGGAAGTGCCTATCTTAAGGTATCTAATGTCCTTAATGGTTTGAGTTCTTTCAAGGAATAGAAATCAAAATTTAGGCTAAAACACACTGAATGATGAATCAAAAATAAGAAGAAGCTGTTTGTTAATTTCAGTGGTCAGCGATTTAGTGTGCTGCATGAGGCACATCAGACTTAGATCTTTAAGGCGGAACGGACAGACAAAGCGAAAGAGAGGGATGGGATGTAAAAAGGGAGTATGTCTGGAATCAATGTGTCTTCTCTCTCTCCTCTGGCTGCGGTATGAGGCTGCTGCCTGAGATAATATTTAGACAGGATGGAGTTTCAACCCTGGCCTTGCTTAGTGCACCACCAAAACTCTCCAATACTCTTTCTGTGTATTCTGTCTCTCCCTATCTCTCTCTCTCTCTCTCTCCCTGAGACGAAACGATTTGTAAATGGAGTCCGGCATAAGTCTACAGCACTTTAGGAGCCAAATACAGTACTACAAAAAATGGATAGACACATCACTCAATAGAACTGGAAGAATGTGGCATGCAGCAGGACAACAGTTAGGATGTGGATGCACTGTTTTTGTTGCAGAGCATGAGGTGAAAAAAAGTCAGATCAAAAGAGCTAAACTTTTGAGGAGATGCAGCATGGACCGCCTGCAACACGCAATGAAAGAGTGACAATGGTCCAGGAAAATGTATCTGTACTCTCAATCAATTTTACTTTGTGGTCAATCACGATTAATCTCTTACTCTGTCTCAGATTGAATAGAGAAGCAGAGAAATAAGATGAACACAAAAGCAGTCCTCTTGGAGAATGGTTGAAATGTTACCTATCACCACTAGGTGTCCCTAGATCTCCCAACAATAAAGAGGACAGATGGAAGGTGCCTATAACTTACAATTACCTATATAGTATGTTACATGGCCACTCATATAGACAAAGGCTGAAACACACATACACGCTGTCGCCAGATCCCACATTGTAACTATAGTGTCCTGGCTCAGGACCCCCTCTTTTCATACCCATCCAAAGTCAAATGCTGTAGTTTCTCATGGCTTTCATTAGGGGTATAAGTATGGCTCTCCATGGCTCTCAGTGCTGCTGACCACAGGAAACTAGTGAGGAATAATCCAGCCTCACTTGATTTATGGCTTTTATAGAGGAAGTCTGCTGGAAACATTTGTTCTCCAAAACTCTGTGTAATTCTTTTTTATTCTGGTGTGTTTTCAATGATGTAGTATGTGGAGTGAAGAAGAGGTAGCAAGTGAGAGAAAGAGCGAGAGAGGCAAAAGAAAGACATACATTACGAGAGCCTAATAGCAATGCCAGACATTCACTAGAATGTGACAATACTGCATGTTCTGTGGGTATGTTTTCTGACAGAAATGTTGACATTATACACTAAATTGTGATTGTTCGTGTGAAAAACAGTTAGCTGTTAGTAAGTAAGTAAGTAAGGCCAACAATCTCTAATGCTAAAAGTTATCCCAAACATTTTAGTATGCAATTCACAATTACAGCTTAAACAATGTTTTAATTAAGTGATTAGTCGAGTGACCAAACTGTTTTTATTATTATAAAGTCATTATCTTTGGGTTTTTGATTGCTGGTTGGACAAGAAAAACTATTTCAATAGGTCACCTTCGGCACTGGGAAATTGAGATTGCACTTTTCACTATTTTCGGACATTTTATTGAGAAAACAAGTGATCAAGAAGATATGCAACAGCTTAATCAATAATCAAAACAATCATTAGTTGCAGCCCTATGCACGGTGTCTTCCACAACACTAATCATTTTACAATAGACAAGGGCCCATTCAAAGCATGGCAAAGAATATCAGCCTGGTTGCTTGGCTAGCGTACCTGCACTCCTAAGGTTTGGGTCCATGTCTGGCATCTCTTTGACCGCCTCAGGACTCACACTGTAGATAGATGCTCCTGCCTCATTGGTTATACTGGGGAAAGAAAAGGAAGGAAACAATGTTAGAGTGAGAGAAAGAGAAAAAGAGGGGGAGATGGTGGTTGGCAGGTGAGGCCACATAGTGAGGGGTTATTATAGCTTGAAATACATAATGGTAAGGCTATTAAGGTAAACCATTGTAGTCAAAGCTTAACGGCAAAATAGCATCTTCACTCTACTAGTGATGGTTCTATTTTTGCCCTTAAAGTGCTCATATTAATGCTCATTTTCAAGTTCATAAGTGTATTTAGAGGCTTTACCAGAATATGTTTACATGGTTTAATTTTCAAAAAACATATTTTTGTTGTACTGCACATTGCTGCAGCTCCTCTTTTCACCCTGTGTGTTGAGCTCTTTGTTCTAGCTACAGAGTGAAGCATCTCACTTCTGTACCATCTTTGTAGGGAGTCGCACATGCGCAGTAGCTAGGTTAAGACAACTAGCTAATCAGAAGCAGAGTATGAAGGAGTGCTATGCTAGCAGCTAGGCGAGCATTATAACACGGAAGTAAAGGCTGGACTACAATAGAGCTGTTTAGAGCAGTTTGTGAACAGTGTTTTCTGTTGGAGATGGTAAGTCCCTTTGGGGTGGACTTTGGACTTTTTCACTTTGTAAACCTATAACATGCACAAATATATATATATAAAACACAAAAAAGGAAAGGGAAAAAGCCAAAAAGCATAATATGAGCACTTTTACATTGACAGCACAATTACAATCTTTCAAATGTACTTCAAGCAGGTGTGAAAAACCACGTCTTCCGATTGCACATATGAGCCATTGGCTAAAAGTGTAACTATGAATACTAAACATTCAGAATAGGTCAACTTGTGATTCCGATAACTGAGTGAGATCATTTGCCCACTTAAAGAATGGCATTAACTTTAAGTATTAGATTCGTAATTATCTATTTTTGTGAATACTGTTTTGAGTATGACCACTTTTTGACATTGAAACGACTGACACTTTAATAACAGGCTATATGAAGTTTGATAAAGTAAAGGGCATTGAGTCAGCAGACCTCTGCAGTGTACTGGCAGTTTATGTGACACTACTGCCATCTAGAGGTGTTGGGATGTACTGCTATTTGTCAATGTCTAAAAAACATTGCCGTCATGAGCAAGATTGAAAATTATTAGAAAACAAATGTGACTGTGCGAAAGTGGTGTTGGTGCTCCAATTCCCATTAATAATCTATCCAATGTAAGGCCAGCAAAACCATGGATTTTCTCATGTTTAGAAATCAAGAAGATGTGCTTTTGTTTATTCCTGTGTAGAACTGAATACAAAATAGACCAATAAGATTCCAAACACACTATATCTTCAGAGACGAGGCCAGATTTTAGTGAAATGTCAAAGCTATAACAACAAAAACAGGGACAGGTTTAATTAAGTTCAGTAATTGGTTGTCTCTGCCAGCTTTCATTTGACACAGTGAAATGGTGAATTAGGTTTTGCAAGGGTGACACCTAATAAATATGTTTTCTGTTCCTTATTATTTCACGAACATTTCAGTGCCATATAATTCATTCATTTAAATATTATATATGTAAAAGCACTTATTACATGAGATTTCAAGACGACTTAACAAAAACATATTTCATACAAGTACCTCATAAATGAACTTGCAAAGATTAATTCATCGGAAATCAAGATGTTCATGTGCCAATTTCTGTATTATTGACATTTTTGACATGTAGATGTTGACAGTGAAAATGAACCGATTCTACATGGCAACATTGGGTTTACATAGCAACAAATTATACTATTTCCCATGTTAATGTATTCAGTCTAAAGTAGGCCGCTTATCATCCATCACCACACAGACAGGGTGGTGGTACAACAAAGCCACCGATACCCGTGTAAATGCTACCGACATACAACTAAAGCTGTCATTTTGTTTAGCCATTCTATTCTCTCGGCTGGATGGACAAAGGGGGATGATTGGAGGAAAAAAGGGGGGCTTTTTCTTCAGGGATGACCAATATGAGGTCAGCACCTCCCCAATCAATGTCCACAACTCAGAATGAGGCCTTCTGCGCACGCGCACGCGCACACACACACACACACACACACACACACACACACAATCCTAGAGGCCTGGACTTTGCCACAACAACCTTGCCAATTCCAAGTATCTTGTTAATGAGGAGTGGCAGAGGCCTTCTGATGGGAATCACATTTAAATTAACTTGTCCTCCCTCCCTCTATTTCCCCTATCTATTCATCCTTTCCTCCGCCTCACTGTTCTTTTCGTCAGCTCCTCATCCATCGTGCTGACAGCTGACATATCGCTATGGTGACACTGCTAACGAGCACTGGCACATGACCTTCAAGGAGGTCAAAGAAGAACTGGTCATTAACCTGCCACACACACACACAGTCAGTCACATACACACAGTCAGACACTCACACACACACCCAGTCAGCCACATACACACAGTCAGTCAGACACACACACACACACAGACAGTGTGTCACACTCACACACACACTTATGCCGAGTAAGACAGAAGAGAGTATGAATATAACACTAAAAATATCAACTCTACCCAAATCTCATGCAGCTCTCTCTCTTTAAACAGAGTATACAGATAGACATAGGCAAGGCTTTTAATTCTGCTGCACACTAACCTCTCTCTCTGTCCTCATTCAAGCAGTAGGACAATGAAGGTCAAGTAAAAGAAAGGCAGCGTCTTAGCTGGTTTTGTTCAAGAAAGAAAGATAGAATGACAAAAACAGAGACGGGGCTGGCAAAAGTATAAAAAAAGTGAAAAGATAACATTAAGAACACAGAAAACTAGAAAACAATAACATATGGAGAGAAAGGAAAAGAAGGCCACCAGCCCCTATCATGTCTAACTTAATTAAGGCTGCCACTGGGCCAGCTGGGTAACAGCACTGTCATGGATACAGCTCTGAGCCCTTATCGCCATAGCGTCCATGGCTGTCGCCATAGTCAGGGCATCATGCTGGCAGCCAGCAGAAGGTTGTCTGCTCCCCATCTCTCTGGCCTAAGTGGATGGATGGTCGAAGCATGGACACACACAGTCAGAGACACAAAGTCAAAGATCGCCTCTTGGTGTAAAGTGATGACTTGGTGGCCCTGTAGGGTTGTCATTTATTCGCACTCTTTTGCTTTCTCAATTGTACACACACACACACACACACACACACACACACATAAACACAGGCCTGCCTGTAGCCCTGTCCCATCCTGGGGCAAAGTCACCAACTGGCTCCCCTACCACCCACACCCCCACACACACGAAACCTAACATTGAAAGAGATGGATACACACTTTGATACCTCATTACAGCCTTCTGGCGCACACAGCCCTAATCTAAATTAAAAACAGCTCATCAGATCAGTCAGAAAAGAAGAGGGGTAATAATATCATCAACTAATTTGATACACAGGACAAAAAGTTGAACAGAGGAGGGGGAGAAGGGAAATAGCATGAAAAAGAATGCAAGATTGATTTGATGTTTGGTTTAAGAAAATTGCTGTATTTCGAAGTATTCTAGCCACACGGACACAGACAATATGTGAATATGTGGCCTGAGAAGATTCTTCAAGGGTCCAAAATCTTATGCTTGTAATGTGTGTGAAAAGTGACTGACTTTGTAGATGTTTAAAAACTTAGTTGATTCCAGGGCTAATACAAACTAAGCATACCATCAGGTAAAACATTTCATTTATAAGTAACCTGCAGTACCATGAAGGCATCAAGAAGCTCAGTGGGAATTGATTTATAGCAATCTAATGGTAGATTGTACAACATTCTAGATGGCTTTCAAGTCTGAAAGGTGAGGATTACATACACACACACACACACACCTATATAGTGTCATACTATAATGGCTCAATCTGTCACTTTCTTTGTCCAAAACTCAGTTTGTGTTCAAGATACTTGGATTGGCTTTATTTTACTGCCTTAGAAGGAGCTGTGATGTCACATATTACCAGCACAAAATATATTCATACAAAGAAACACATAAGTTTCTCTGTCCTGGCTGCTCAAACAGCTTGGGTCCATTGTTCAGTCAGCTGCAAAGCTTGACCTCAGGGAGACAAATTGAGGGACGCAATCTCTCACTCTCACTCAGACACATACACACACACGCACGCATGCACATACACGTCGGGTCTGAAGACGATGACATTTTTCACAGAGAAAAGCGTCCAAATGGCAGGTGTCAGGGGCCGTCAGTCTCTAGCGAGGCGCTAGAAGGCAGACAAGCACACGGACACACACACACACACACACAAACAAACTCCAACTGCCACTATGAGGCACGTCTGAAAAGAGCAAAGCCTCACAGACACTCATGTCAATCTGGTAGCAAGAAAGGACTGCACTTGTGTCATGCACAAAAGCATACACATCAGCATGCATGCACACACAAACACACACAAAATCACAAATACACACATGGCATGTCACACAGACTCATCACACATGTTTGTCACACGCAGGACTATCGCAGGGAACACTAAAACCCTAGGGGAGGATGGCATGGAGGGCGGGTGGAAGGAGGGGAAGAAGAAGGGACAGAGGCTGACCACCAGTGTGGCATGGAGGGAGGAGAAAGGGGGGCTGTGGGTGATATGGATGAGGCTGGCAGTTATTCACTGCCCACCACCTGCGAAGGCCAAAGGTCCTTAGCCGGACGCCTCTTCTCTACTTATGATGCATCAAAGCTGGTTATGCTAGTTATAAACCAAGAGGGTTGGAGGGTTGGAAGAAAGGAAGGCTGGAGAGCGGAAGGGAATAAAGTAAAGAATGAAGGAAGGAACAAAAAATAAAGCAAATGGGGAAAAAAGAAAAAGGCAATGAAGGAAAGTACAGTTGTCAAGATACAGATGTCCCAGCATTTCATGCCCTTTGGACTGAACATTGCCCGTTTGGTGGGTAAAAGTGAGGAAGGAGAAGCACACACTGAACTAGAGTTGGACAGAGGAACATATTTCACAGTTTCCTGGGAGCAACAATTAGAAGTTCCTACTTCCCTAATCATCAGTTAACAAGTTAATCGTCCTGTGTAAGTGTGCTTTCACACCTATAGTTAGGTATACTCGGTGTGAGTCATACGGTCAAAACGGTCGCTTGTTTATCGGAAAGAATATCCAAGTGAAACTCGTCGATACTTCCTTGTCTCAGAAATAATGGAGCAACACCAAATTTATAACGTCTTGGGTTTCTTGGTTTTGCTTTACCGTTTCTAATATTTTTAGAAGAAAGCAAACAATTTAATCAGCGGACAAGACAGTGAGTAAAGGAGAGGGCGGGCCCTGTTGAGGGAGATTATGATGTGTTGCCACACAGATGAGGAGCAATGCATGGTCGTAAACCGAGACCTCCGTTCTATTCGAGTTTGGTTGTTGGTCCACACAAGAATTCGAATGAGCTTTCACACCACCCCAAACGAACCGGACGATCCCACAAAACGCTCCAGGGTTCGGTTAAAATGGACAAAACTGCTTAGGTGTAAAAGCACCCTAATGTTCAGTCTATAATCTAAATAACATTCTATTACATTTCAATTTTGTGAAAACTCATTTTGAGGGATGTCCAATCAAGAAAAACAAATACAATTCTGTATTTTGGTAGAATCTGTATTTTTACTTTACGTTTCCAGTACAATTTACCTTTCCTAAATAGTTATACGTGCCTTCCTCTATCCATCTTGTAATAAGTCTAAGATGCAACCTTTTCAAGTACCCATGGGTTAATGTTCCTCCCCTGAAATGAAGATACACCCCACAGCCAGGCTGTGGTCTTTCTATGCCTCTAAATCCATCTGTCCCCCTGCTCCTCCTCCTAAGCAAGCGTAAAACCATCGATAAGGCCAGAGTGCCTGCATCTCACTCAGTCATCGCTGCTTCTGCCACTGTATGTTCATCACTCACTCAGCCTGGCCCTGGGAGCATGCCTGGACACAGGATACACACACACAGTCATAAATACAGTCTACACCACTGTCCTCCAGGTCCATCAACTAGCCAGTAATAATGATCTCATCCCACCAGGAGTGAGCTGAAGGGCAAGACAGTCAAGGTCTTGCCCTCTAGATCATTAAGCATGTCTGTGTCAGTGCAGCCGTACACTGTTGGCTATTTGAGTAGGTTTCTTGCTGCGACTGCTTGTATTGCTCTTGGACAACTCTAAGTATGAACCAGTCAAGGAGAGAACGATGACCACTACTAGGAAGAGAGATGGCCTACTACTCATATCAGCCACAGAGTACAACATCAGGCCTGGGAAACTAGTCTAAATTAATTGATAGTACAGAATGTTAGACTCTAGCAAAAATAGTTTCTTTATGACCCAGCAAATTATAACAGACTGTGTAATGTCACGTAGTTCATTTCAAATTTGACTAATTTCATATGAATACATTGTAATTCATCAAGTAATTCATTCAAGGCAAACAGAGACGCTGATTTGGAGACCCTCAGGGATGTGTCTGTTTGTTCATGAAAAAGAGTAACAAGGTCATCTCAGAGCAAGTGGTCAACAAATTGGATGTAGTTTTTGTTTGCCTCTAGCTGTGTTTTGTGTGTGCGCATGTCATCATCACCACTGCCCAACGATCTCGCTGACCTTACTCCACATATTCTGTGCTCGGATATCATTAACATATGCCAAACACTGTCAGCTTCTCATTCTTCATGCATACAGCCCCAAACACACACATTAAAAATGCATTATAGTTCAATCATTCAACGTTGTAAAAGCAAACAGAGTTCAAGTTTAGTTAAACAAGCAAAAGTAGCCACCATGCCTCAGACAAAAACATATTAGTAACACTCTCTGGTTTCAATCCTTTTTTTCTTATCTATACAACTCAGTCCAATTAAGCATAAAAATTAGCTTCAACCATTAACCCACAAACATCAACCTTTAGAGATTAGAACAGATGGATTATGCAAACACTTGACAAGAGCAGGTTTGCTTTGTAAAGTACAGTAGTTGAGAAAGGCTGTCAACATCTTAGAGCTCAGTCAGTAGGGAGTTGGGTTGGGAACCGGTGGGTTGCTGGTTCAAGTCCCCATAAGGACCACAGTATGGTGGTTGGGCACTGCCAAGGTGCTCTTGAGCAAGGCACCGAACCCCCAACTGCTCGGGGCGCCTTTCCATGGGCTGCCCCCTCACTCTGACATCTCCCCATTAGTGCATGTATAGGTACTGAGCATGTGTGTGTAATCCAGGCCTGTGTGTAATGTGTATAATAATAACAACAACAGAGTGAAAACATTGTAATTCCCCTTGCGGGATTAATAAAGTATAAATTATTAAAATTTGGTTTGTATAACTGTGAAAAGGCTTTTTCAACCGCAGATAAATGTGAACCCAACCCATTTCAGGAATGTTGTCTGTAGGGTGATTTGGGAAGATGACAGGAAAGAAATTGGAGCCGATGACAGGTAGACCGCGGTGTGCTGCTACAATATGTAACACTACAGGAGTTATATCTTGAGTGTTGATAGATCAGAACTCACAGTGGTATGTGTGTGCATGTGCCTTCCCTACCAATCAGCTCCTTGCACAAAAATCCAGAAACACCAGCTGACGAGGGTGACAGAGACCACTGCGCGTCACCAAGAAAAACACAGCAAACCCCACACACACACTCCTGCGCAGACATCTGTCTGGCCGGTGTTGAGCACTTTCATGAGCTTTGACAAAGCCTGCATGCTCTACCAGGCAGGGCTAAAGCACAGTGACAGACAAGGTCATGCTGCACTGGCCTGTCAAGGAGCCAGAAAGAAAGAAAGAAAGACACACACACACATACATGGCAGTGTGCTAGCCATGAGCAGGCGTTAATGACAATGACCAGGTAGTAATAATAATCATCAGAACAGACACATACTTCACACACACATACTCACATCCATATACACACTGAGTGATAAGACACCTACAACCTATTTTAGTCAGAAATGTGGATTTTGTTTTCTAATCTGATGTCACAAACTGACGCCCAGCAGGACACAGCTGTGTGGCAAATAACCTGATGTGCATTCAGTGGGGGCCATCACAGACACAGACTAACCTTGTCAGCTAAATAATACCTCATGCTGTATAATGTCCTGCAGGGGGCTGGCCATTCATAGAGGCATTGTTCAAGCTTAATCATGTATGGTTACTTTGTTGTACATGATCTAATCGGGGCATGAAAAGATGAATCTGGTGATTTATTTCACACTTAGCAAAACAACATTAAGGGAGATAAAGGACTATTACATGTGATCCAGTTGAAAAGCTGTCACACTTTATGATGTGGTTACAGTTCTTATACTCACCCATTTGAATGTAACATTCTATGTGTCTTATGTATGTGGTCCATTTACTAGCTTTTTCTGAAGGTTTTCGACAGCATCTCTCAGTCTTTAACAGTGGATATAGCAAATGACAACCAGAGATGTAGTTGAAAGCTTCGGAAAACCCTTGTAAGTAGACCTTTGTTTAGAATTATATTGTCAAAAATATGTTTATAACAACATAATTTACATCAGCTGTAAATTAGTGCTGAAACAATTAACCAATAAAGCGATTACTCGATCGTCAGAAAATTCATCATCAAGCATTTTAATAATCCAGTAATTGTATATTGTCAAATATTTCCGAGTTAAAGCTTCTCAAATGTGAGGATTTGACGCTTTTCTCTACTGAATATTTTTGGTTTTTTTAGAGTTAATCTGTTGAAAAAAATAAAACAGACCAAAATATGACATGATTAATTGATTATGAGAAAACTTGTTAGTTGCAGTCCTGCTTTAAATATATAGTTAATGTCTCTGTTCTGTTACCAAAATAAATAATCCCAGTAATTTGATCACTATCTGCAAAATATATTAGATTTATGGCATGGAGAGACACACACTGGCCAGTCTTTTATACACATGTACACCTATTCCTCCACTTAATGACACTACTTAGACATGCACACAAAATGTCTTCAGAAAAGGCCACACTCCTTACAAATTATGGAAGAGGTGACTCAGAAAGTACAATGAGTCTACTCAAACAGGACTAAGGCACTAAAAACTGCATACACACAAACAACATACAAGTGAGGATGTCCCGCAGGCTGCCATTTCTGGCTGTCATTCCAGCTGAGCATTGAGGCAGAAGGACAGAGAGAGAGAGAGAGAGACAGGCGGGTGGAGAAGAAAGGGCGGGTGGGGGTGGTGACACAATGAAGGCTCACAGGGAGACAGGAAGCAGATGGTGCAAATGAGGCTGTGGTATTTAATGAACTACTGCACTGTCAAGGAGGAGAGGAAAGGAGAGTTTGTATTACCTATCTAAACCACGGCCATTTATACCTCTAACATTACTTTCAACACCGGCAGTGTCACATTTTAATGGCTGATCCCACCTAACACAGTAATGATGTTAAAATAAAGACGGTAAAATGAAAACTGTTCTCCAGCCTGGCCAAATAACACAATGAAAACCAAATATAATCACTCTCTATTTCACACACACATTCTTAGTTTTTTTAGGAGCCAGAATACATCTTTTAAAGAGCACAGCTGCTTTCAGTAGCACAAAGAGAGAGCAGAAAAAAAGAGAGGCCAAAGAAACATGGATGGTAAGGTGGAGATGGAAAGAGTCAGTGACTTTGTAACTACATTGAAGCAGACCGGGCAGCATTCAGCTCAGGAATAGTTTGTCTGTGCAGTGTAAGGTCGCCGTTTGTGCTGGTGGTTTTCCACTTACATGACTGAGCCAGCTTCCTATGCATGGACTGCCTGAAAGACTTTCTACACCTGTCGATCAAAGCCTGTTTGAACCTGCTTGGGTATAAGGTCAGTCGACAAGTGTTCATACATATAGAAACACCCAAAAAAACATATACCGCAACATATACCAGAAACTGGGTCAATTAATTTTACTGGGGACATTCACAGCAAGCACTAAGACCCCTTGCTGTTTCTGATGCTATATGGTTATTCTCCGTCATTGCCATCATCTTTGTAGCTGTGGTAATGAGGTTTCCCTAATGGCAGGTCGGGGTCAGCTGTGGGTCAGTCAGCAGGGGAGTAAGACCCTCGGAGTTAGCAACAACCGTCACTCCTTGAATCCAGTCATCTTTCCCTGCCCTCCCATCATCATCTATCAACATTCACCCATACATCTTTAATGAGTCTTAAATATAAAGAAAACAAACATGCATTACTAGTTTTATCAGCAGAGCAGACATGTGCCACCCCTACTACATCCTTAAGGAAGGCACACAATCATTAGCACCTTCAAAGCTGGTGTTGTATACTATACAAAGAGAACGTCTGAATTAATTGTCATTTGGGATGTTTATGATTTATATAAAATTGATTAATCACGGGTACAAATTCGAGCAATCAAAAATATTTCATTCCAAAGTGCAGGGTGTACCGTTTCCCCATCTCTGGGATATATGTTCCATTTGTGCAGGTGGGATAACTGCACCATGCATACCATGAGCGTTTTCCCCCCCATACGACAGGAAAGGCACAGTAAAAAGACGTATAAATGTTGGAAAGTGAAATAATCTCCTGCCATGTTGTGTGTTTAGCTTCATCTCATAGCTTTCTGCCAGAGAAGACAAGATGTTGCAAAAAATGACAGCTTTTCTTATTTAATTATTGTTTCAAAATAACTAGTGTTGTTTAATGGAGTCAAATACTTAAATTGTGTTAATACATTTGTGCTGCACACCCATGAAAAACCCATGTCACTTGTTTAACACTTGCTATGAAGAAAAACAGGAATTTCATATTTTTCAGCTTTAAACAATTAACCAAGTACTGATGATCATTAATGTGGGCAACAAATGATTGAGGAAAGCGCTTAAAAGGAACAGCCCGAAATGTCAAATTAATATTTGCTTTTCACCACGTACTGATGAAAGGACCAGGCCACTTATTTTCGTAATTTAGCAACTTTAATGACTGAAGGTATAAATTAAATTGATATTAATAGGATCTGAATTGTATACAAAACTTTGATGAGTTTTACCGCCTTACAATGTAGCTGAAATTTAATTTGTGGTCAGAAATGTGAGGTTAATCCCACCCAGGTATGACATATATTCCACAGTGTGCGTAATACTGACTGGGCTGTCACAAGAAAATGAGACACAAGATGGATAGAGAATAGAAAAGTGCAACAAGAGCAGTCCGTGTGTATATTTTAATACAGACACACACCGATTCTGCTTTATCATCTATGTGTCTGAGCCAACATCAGCCACGGTCCACAGAAACCAAAGTTTGGCATAAGACCAGATGACTCCAGGGCGATATCATCTGGATAACAACAACCATATTTCTATGGCTAACGTCAAAATAACATCTCTCTGCTCTTCCAAAGTTCATGCATTTGCAAAAGCTTTTATTCCACAAACCCTACTAAGGCAAAGGCAGACCATTTACACATGTGTTGCGTGCTGCAAAAATATAGTTAATCATATCAGGTGATATAGGCCATTCAGCCAACACCACATCAAACAGAAGTCCAACATTCTTAGGCGTTGTGAAAAGCACAAATGGCATTAGCTCCAGTAAAAGAATGAACAAGAGAGACATTATATCAAGATGTTAACTTCTGCTGCTCTGGAGGTGCTCATGTCTGCTCAAAAGAAAAAAAATGTTTGTCATGAAAATAATCAAGGGGAAGTTAACTTAATAAACGCTCCACTTTGACTGTTTCTGTTCTTGCAAAAAGACAGAAAATTGAACTTTAAAAGGAAAAAAAGTGGGCTTTTACACCAAAGGTATGACCTTTAAAGTGTGTATGTGTATGAACTCTCCTATGCAGACACGCACATTCACGCACAGCTCAGAATCATTCTAGGCTGTGGTCCCAGTGCTAACCTCAAGTCAACAAACACACATGGAACTCAGCAGAGAGAGAGAAAGAGACAAGGCGAAGCCGATGGTTATTATGCTTGGACCAAGGTACTGTGCTATTGTATTCTGAAGTGTGGACTGGGCCTAGTTACAGATAGAACGTGGACCGCAAAACGTCTCTTTAATTGGACCGAAGTGAAATGAAGTCCATATGTCTTTAATAGACAATATTCGCTTAAAGTGACATATTGTAAATTCTCTCATCTGTGTCCAGCTCTTTCACTCCCACACATTTTCCTCCTGTCCTTTACTCTTTCACATTGCTAACTCCCTTTATTCACACACCCTTTCCTCTCCTCTACACACTTAACTTTCCCCATTTCTATACCACGACCATAATTTCTTATTTATCATCATCATTCCGGACCTCATTGACACCCCCTTCGTCCCACTGTCTTCCCCATCCTGACGTACCTCTCTCCTACTTTTTTTAATAGTAGACTGAACCCTGGCATTAAATATTTACAAATGGCACTCAGGAATATTTCAGTGAATGTTTTTTTCTGAAAGGTGTGCTTGAGGAGTTTTTCAAACAGTGGGAAATATAAAATGCAGTTTGTCTTAATTAAATAAACAAAATATTAAGTGTAATATTAAATTATAACAAATAATGTGTGAATCGTGTAGACCCAACCCAATACGCCATGGAAGTCAGGCCTCTGGACAGTAGCTTTCTTCCATCCATTTTCTATACCTATTTATCTCTATTCAGGGTCACAGGTAACTGGGGCCTGTTCTAGCATAAACTGGATGAAACACCTTACCAGTAGGACACGTCCAGGGGGTGAAAACAACGCCTAGAGATGAGGTCAGCGAAGACGGTCTCGGTCTCACGACAGGCTGTCCCATTGCCAATGACAACCCTGGAACAGCTAGTATGGACAGGAGAAGAACAATGAGGATTATGAAGACAACCATAACAGTTTAAAAATGAGGTTAGGTTCCCTGTTTACTATTATGTTCAGTGATACGTCAGAAAACAGACAAGATGATTGAGTAGCACTACTACTACGTTATTACTGCTGCTACATACATGTAGATTGGGAAGGTTACAGCAATAAAACATTGATTACAATACAATTATAAAAATGCTAGATTTTCTGACACTGTATTTAACTCAACTGAAACTGTATACTTTTAACAGTGACTATTTAGACACAAGCAGCAGTACCTGTATTTGATCATAAGGTGGCGCAGTTTGTCTGCTTCTTTTTGCTGGCCTGAATTATGCAGGTACACAACATCAGTATGGAGAATCTGACCTGAGAGCAGGGAGATGAAGACAACAGAGGGAGAGAGAAAATGTTATTATGACGACAAGAAGGGGGCTCAAGAGACTAAGCTATATACTATCAGCTAATGTCTCTCCACTGTATGCTGTCCAACGAAGCAGCAATGCCCTAAATAAATCAAACAATTGATGAATTCCACATCTTTACTGCCTAAGCCTCCACAGGAAGTCCAGCACCTGACAGTTAGCTGCTTCCTCAGATGAGGAGTGTAGCTCTGAATGGACAGCTCTCTGACTGGAAGTCATGTGAGCTAGGAACCACCAAACCTGTGACCACCACACCCTGCTGGGCCTGACGCCCGATATATACCTGTGTCTGTCTGATGTAAGTGTGTCAGCGTGACTTTTGGCCACACAGTCAGTCACCCAGAGGGTTGACCCTATCCTTACGCAGTGTGAAGCCACACCCACTGAGGCAAATGCTGTAGCATACAGTGCAGTACAGCAGACACACATAATCCACCCACCAGGGTCATGCCAACTGGCATCTAGTCTCTGACACACACAACACAATATAGGCCATAAGCCATTCAATTGCAGTGGCACTTTAGTTTTAATAGTGTGATAGAGTAGATACTAATATGATAATAGAATAGATATTAATATGTTACAGTTACAGAAAATACTGTTGAATTAAAATGTTTCTGTTCCTAAAAACGTAGCAATTTATGTGTATGCTAATTGAATGTATCAACGACCAATTACATGCATGAACAGAAGAAAACAGTAATTAGGAGAAAGTAGTAGATCTTTAATTTGTGTTAGAGTAACATACCTGAAGCCTATGAGCTTTACTTCGTATTACTGATTTTAGATCAATGCAGTGGCACAGGATACACCTGTGTTTGCTGCCAACCACAATGATCAACATGCGTAATCCAACCCGACGCCTCTCAGACAGACTGTCAGTTTTATTCACTATGATGTCTAGAGGTTTCAAAAAGAGTGTAATAAAGACGATGCAACACTGCAGATGGGGTATTCTTAGCAGAATTAGAGCTCAAACTGTTTTGGATGCAAAAGTAGGTGGCTCAAACTGTTTTGGATGCAAAAGTAGGTGGTTTCAGGAATTCAGAACACTATGTGGTCACTTACTAGTGGGGGAGAGAACTGCCAGCTTACAGCCATGTCTAAAGCCAGGGTCCACCCCCATGATGACACAGCCCCTGACAGGGCACACCAATAGGCGCTGGCGGAGGTTCCGCACAAACATGGCGATTGACTCCTTCTCTGCTGCACTTGTCAGCTTAGTCCTAAAGAGAGAGGATGCAAGAGAGAGACAGAGAGAGATAGAGAAAGAGGGAAAGATAGGCAGAGGAGTGGGGGAAGATATGAACAAACAGAGACAAATGTGTGGAGGATAGTTGTATGGTGATGGTAAAGAGAAATAAAGAGAAATGAAGAGAAAAAAATAGAAGGAAAGAAAGAGGTGAGGGATGGGGAAAGACGAAGAGGGAATATGGACAGTGTAAATCAGTTAAGTGGTTAAGGAAAAAAAGCCTTGAGAGCACACATGCACATTAACAGTCACACTTAAAATACCTGTAACTTCTAGTGAGAAAAGGCAGAATAAGCCTTTTATAAGAGTCCTCTACTGCATTCTTGACGATTGTGCGAAGCTCATCTCTTGCTAACGTCCTCTGCCTCCACCTGCATTAAAACGGGGACAAAAGGGGATATTTTTTTCTACGGGTCATTTCAAATGATAAATACAATCTAGTGAAAGTAATTGTGACTTTGTCTAGTCAGCAAAGCGACATCCCATCCCACACACAACAAAAACAGCCAGTTTGTGCAATTGGTTGCAACTGGTGCATTAGGTGTTTTATTAGGAGAACATTTCTTTCAAACAGATGAGACAGCCTCTTGATTAAATATTAAGTGCAATTTTAATTATTTAATCTTTATTTACACAAGATTAGTTGATTTAGGACATTTGTCAAAGCCCTGCTTCAATAAAAAAAATTTTTTTTCTGTAACCTAAAATTCAAAAGAAAAAAAGAGAATAATTTAAGTATGATTAAAAAAGTAATTACACAGCAGTACGTATAAAAGAGAATGCTACGATCTAAGAAAACCTTGTTTTTAATCCACGCTTCTTTAAACTGTACTTTGTGAAAAAATAATTACAAATCTTTTGAGTTTCTGCTCATCATTTCTCAAGGTAAAATCCTCTCTGAGGAAACCTAAAAAACAAACCTTGACAAATGAATGGCTTGTATGAAAGTGAGGAGCCTTCATATTTGTCTGGTTGGAAAGTATTGTCACGGTCAGGATTTCTGCACCAATCAGGTGCCAATTTACTGCAAGTCCTTTAATACCAAATAACGTGTGTGATTGCGTTTCTGACCTGTTGTTGATGCACCACCGAGTGAAGTCACTCTTCACCTTGTCGGGAATGTTCACTTTCACCGTCAAAATCTTCAGACTCTCCCCTCTGTTGATTGCCAGGGTCTACAACACACACACTTTAATGTTATACAATACACTGAATAAACAGTCCACACAGGAGCACAGAAGAATTACCCACTTCCCTTCCAAAAACCTCCATGACGCTAATGTCCGATTACTCCACATTGTCATTATTACATTCTGAATCTGTAGCGTTCTCTGTCAGGTAAATACAGTAGTACAATGTCTGCCTCTGATGTAGATGCAGCCTACACTGTAAGTCAGTAGTATAGGCTATACAGTGGCGTTGCATTGTGGTTTGGGGTCCTTCTGTAAGTAATTTTGGGGTACAATTTGGTTTTGAAGAATTCTACAAGCAGCAATACCACAGGCCAAGCAATCGCCCGTTCCAAACAGGCACATTTTCAACAGGCTCTGCATTAATACAATAAATGCATAAACATTTTTGACAAGCAACCGTCCATATCCACACAGCATTACTCTGTAGTTACTTGGTAACACTTTACTTGAAGGTATCTACATAAGAGTGACATGACACTGTCATGAACACATGACACTGTCATGACACTGTCATGACACATGAACCCTAACCATAACCCTAACTTGTCATGACAAAAACCAAATGACACTTACTAAAAGAAGCGTTATGTCATACACGTTTATGACTTGTTTAAAATGTTTGTTCATGTCACGCTTATGTAGATATCTTCACGTAAAGTGTAACCAGTTATTTATATGCAGATTTACATTTGTAGTCTGCTAAATTTGCTTATGTAACTGTAAGACAGAGATATATATGTTATTTCTTTGCAGCAAAAGGCTGCAGTTTGTTTCTAAAATGTCAGTTGAATTTACAAAGCCACAAGCGTTAAAATCTAAAGGTGGTGATTTTAATTTAGATTTTTAATTTGGAAGCAAAGGGACAGAAAAAAAGGATTATATGTATATTTTTAATTAAAAACATACACATAAGGCTTAATTTGAGTTAGACAAGATTACTGTATACACTACGAATGTGTATAAAAAAAACAAGTCAGGCATCGAAATCTCCACACGAGCACAAAAACAAAATATTTTAACTTTCCGCACACATGCCTGTAAAAGTGATGAGCCTAGGAGTATATCCTGTAGCCAGGCCTGTTTTGTTGTGTGCTAGTCCCCCCTCAGAGGAACTGTTACATGTGGTTAAGCAAACTGTAGTAAGTGTCTGACCTTTTCAGTGGGGAACCTTTAGCCCGCCACAAAACAGGGCCAAGAAACAAGACGTCAATCTGGAAACCAAGCGGAAGAAGCAAGCTGACAAATGCCACCACTACGCCACCATCAGCACTGAGACCGCAAGGCCTACCCCCACCTACACTCACACACGTGATGCCACAACCATTACCACTCTTGGATGTGCTGCACCCATATGCAACACACATACACACACAAAATACAAATACAAAACACAGCTAATGGCATGGCAGAGAATTAATGCAGCGAGGTTGCTTGAATTATGATGAAAGTTAAATTTCTGCCCTGGGCTGTTGCACTGACTGTGATGAGAGTTCTCAAACAATCTTCCATCAAAGCACTGGAGTTGAGTTGCTGTTGAATGAATTTTCTGAACATCTGGGAAAGCCCAAGAGTGAAATTAAAGTAGTAAATACAAAAATTAAAGTAGTGAATACAAAACTGGCTTGCTAAATCTGTGTACTCGGGGTTTGATGTTCAATCTTTTTAGGACCATTTTGTGTAATGAAAAATGAAATACGGTGTTTACATGGTGGTCATGCATGACGGGCCGATTCCTGCCCTTCCTACACCTAGCACGCTGGTCGTTTGTTGTATGTGGGGATAAAAAAGTATTTGAATCATCAAGTTAAAATAAGTAATGATTAATAAACCAATGTTTTCAGAAAAACAACAAAATGGCAGTAGTTGAAAGTCTCACACCAAAACATGATATATTGTTGGTCACAATACTTTAGGTAGGCACTGAAAGACAACAGAAGCCATACAGAAAACTGTGAACGTCTATACACAGTGCTATGGTGCATGAATAAAAGACAATTTAAATCTTAAATCATCTTTGTACTTATTAATTATGCAGGTTCTTTGTAACTGATATTGAACATTTGCCAAAAACCCATCCTTCCATTTGTTGCCTGCATGAAACACACACTTTAAAGCAATACAGATAAGCACTGCTGCATACTAACCCAAACGTATGCTTCCAAGCATCCTATAATTTAACTACCAAAAAACTAAAAATAATCTTCTCCTTCTCCTCTTCTTTGCCTTGTAGCTAAACCCTAACTGTGGTAAATGCAACTATGCCACACCAAAATTCAAAACATTTGGCTGTCTTCAACAGTTGTTTGATCTGTGTCCTTGTTCTGTTTTCCTTGGATACTGGCCACTGTCCTCGCTGATGTTTGCACATCTCTCAGTTTCTGCCTGGGTTGGGTCACTGGTGGGAGGAAGAGGGTGATCTGAGAGGAAGGGTGATTTGAGACGGAGTGAGAAGCGTGTGTTTGTGTGTTAGATGGGCCAGGAGTGACATGTGGCTAAGTACTGGCCAAACCCTTACAAGACCAGACAGAACGTCTTTCCAAGATGCCCCTTCATCCTCCCACCAGCCCCCAGGGGAGGGCAGTCAGCCAACTGCTATCTATCTGTCTCCTTCTCTCTTTCACCCTTTCTTAGAGGAGTACTATCAGCAACACATCCAGCTATCCGACGTATCAAGGATAAAAAGATACACACACGCAGACACGCAGATTCACAGCCTTGCACACTTTTTGACCTGGCTGCAAGTAAACGCTTATTTTGTCTTGTGTTCTGAATGAAAAAAAAAAATGTCAAAAATCTTTCTAAAAGAGAACGAGTAATCGTGTTAAATAATCGTGATTTCAATATTGACCGAAAAATCGCGATTATGACTTTTTTTCCATAATCGAGCAGTCCTAATTACAACTAGTGAAGCATGTGGAATTAAGCTACATTTAGTGAATATTCTTCTTGAAACAGTAGGAATCCAGATAAATATTGACTCTCTAAATATCCACGGCGATAAGTCACCACAAGGGATGTTGGCCCAGTATGACACACTGGTCTTTTAAACAAACAAAGGAAAATCTCTGTACTACTCCCGTCTCTTTTACACTCTTATTTTATCCATAAACAAATCAAACACAGCACGGAGTCTGACAGTCGTTCATGAAACAAACTTCAGCTCAGAATGAGGAAGGAGGTAGAGTATTTCATTTATCACTAACTGTACATCAAAGTTTAAAATGTGGCTTTACCAAAATGTTTTATTAGTTATTTCATTATGTCAGATGTAAATATTTTATTTTACTAAGTATAAAAAAAGATGACAGAAGGAGATTAAACAGACCAGAAACCACTAATGACAATAGTCTCCTACTATGTATATTTTTGGGTGGGGGGGGGCCCATTCTTGAAATGGAAAAGAGGTTGTTGAGGTCCTCCAGAATACACACACACACACACACACACACACACACACACACACAATGTGAGTGACAGTGCAAATAAACTGGTTTTTCTCCACCTGTCCATCAAAAAGAAGTGTTTAATTGATTAAACAGTTCCATTTACGCAAGCTCCTCTGCAGGCGAGCCCCACACTGGAGCGCTAAACTACCATTTGATCACAACGCAAATCACATAAAAATTTGCCCACTGTTCAACAAATCCGCCTTGGCATACTCAAGAGCGTACCGGCTGCTAATAGCTATAAGGTAAATGTGTACCCGAAGAAGAAGACCTCAAATCAAATCTGACGGAATTAAATCTGAGCTAAGCATATAAGCATTTGACACTAGATATGTCAAATGGCTTTAAGACATAATACCAGAGCCTTGTATACACTAACTTTAGATTAATTTCTGTTATATAATTCTATAAAAGGCATACAACAGGGCCTTATTATATTCCATAATTCGTCATAATAGTAAATGCTTTTTCGGTCTGAAATGAATTAATCGATTAGTGTATAGACAGAAACTTAATTGGCAACTATTTTGATAACCGATTAATCGTTTCAGTCATTTTACAAGCTCCTAAATTGTGAGAATTTGCAGATTTTCTTTGCGATTGTAAAATTAATGTGTTTGGGTTTTGGACAGACAAAACAAGCAACTTGATGACATCACCTAGAGCATCAATTAATAGAGAAAATAATCTGCAGATTAAGAAAATGCAGAAAATGTATCCCAAAGTGCATTTGAAGCAGTAAACAATAAATGTTTCATCCTTCTTTACTCTTACTATTGGCTGTGTATGTATTTGTCTAATCAATTAACACTTGGCAATACCTTAATTCAGATTCTAATTCCTGTACCATTCCAATACGTATACCTTTTTAAACCTAAAATATTAAGGATGTAATTTCTTAATTTATGTTGTCTGCCACCACAGGCATGTTCACTGGACCAACTCTAAAATCTTTCTATCGCTCCCTTCATAAAATACCACCAGAGCTGGGGCTTATTAAATGTGCTAAAGCAAACGGGCAAGTGTGTGCTTACTGCTTACACACATGCCTCCTGTCAAAACACATCTCCCACCTGCACCCCCTTCCCGACAACTTGACGGCTAGAAAAGGTTCATCTTAGCCGGAATCCGACAGCTAGCAGGGTCACAGCAGCCTGTGGATTTACGCTCCATGACAAAAGCGAGTCATCGAATTAAAGGCCTCTCTTCACAGGACAGGAGAGGGGAAAAGGGGAGGTGTGGAGTAGATCGGAGGGCTGATGTTGAGTCAGAAAAAAGAAAGGGAGGCAGATAAGAGCAAAGCAAGTGGGATAAGTGACAGACGCACCTCAACGTCGCTCATCTGTTCATTCTCTCCCTCCCTTTACCAGCCCCCTTCCCTCTCCCCATCCTTCCGTCCGTCTGCGGGCCCAGCAGCAGTAGCTGTCACTGCAGGACAGCGCCTGTCAATCAAAGCCTCCTAATCCAATGGCATGTCGGCAGGGGACATGTCACATATGTTAAGAGGAGAGAATGAGGGGACTTTCAGGGTGTGCTTGTGTGTGAGCAAGTGTGTGCGCATGCACGTATGTTTATGTGATTGTATGACTGTAGGGCAGAGCGCGGTTGCCAGAGTGTGGTGTGGCAGAGAGGCAGCGGGTGATGGAAGCTGTGGTGACACATGAGGCCCGGGACCAACTCTGAGTAACCCACTAGTCACTAGAGGGACAGAGGGGGAGCAGAGGAAGCAGAGCCGGGCACAGGAGGGGTAAATATGGAGGAAAAGACAAGGCTAACTGCGACTGACATGGCTAGCATTCAGAAGCAGTACACATGAAGCAGACAGAAATGACACAAACACAAACAGATGGTGTGCGTGTGTGTGTGCACGTGCGTGCGTCTATCAGTCTAGGCAAAACACACGATACAGGTGTGCTGATAAGTATGGTCCGGCATACTTTATGCATATGTAATAGTTTTTTTTCATGTTCATTCATTTCATATGTATTTTCTTAAAGCTGTGCTATTATTTTTCCCCTTATACCATAAAGGCTGGTGATTTTATTTTGAAGGAAAAATGCCAGTTGGCCTTGTTTTGTCTTGCTACCTGATGGGGCTGGATGCGGTGGATGTTGCAGGTGAAGTCAACGTAGAGGTGAAACTTGTCAATGTCCTTGTTTTTATTTTGCTGGGACCCTGGTGTTTTGTGGCCTTGGACAGACTTTTCCTGCTCTTTTTCCTTTAGTGCTGACTTGGACACAGAGGACTGGATGGTCACAAAGCCGTTCTCACACCTGACACAGCAAGAGAGAAACACAGAGGGAAAGAAAGAGGAGGGAACTGTATTATTATCAGTGTAGGTAAAAAAGGTACTCTGGTAACAATATCAATGCAACAAAAAAATTAAAACCAATCATCACAGAAAATTAGAAATGCTGTGTGCATGCGGATATGTCCTCACAATGTTTTCACGTAGGTCAGTGTCTCAGGGTCTTTAGCTATCATATCAGCCAAGATATGCTCCACACCTGTAGCCACTTCTTCCAGTGATGACAGACCTGACACACACGCACACAAATACATGCATAGTGTACTTAAAAACAGTACTCTTGTGGACCTTTAATAAGCACTACAAGTCTGTAAGAGCAAATATAAATTTCAACAAATTGTTACATTTTTCACTTTATTTAAATGTAATTGTATATGTTTGTGGATAAATATGTTATCCAACTCTTGAATCTAAAAAATTATCTAAGAATTATCTAACCAAATCAGTGACCATTAGGTATGTGCCCTAATTCATGTAATATCCCCAACACATCTGTCCATAATAAATAACTAGTGTCAGTAATTTCACCAAATGTGATCTATTAAGTAAAAAATATTCTCTTCATGAGTCTGACACAAGGACAACAGTTCCAAGGGGTCCAAGCATAATGCTAACCTTCAGTGCTATGTTTAATTTAATTTCTAAAAATGTGTGTGGAAGTGTTTATGTCTTACCTTCCGTACCAGGTTTTACCCATGCCCTTAAATCCAGAGTGTGCGGTGTGTCTATGAGTGCAGAGGTGGCCGCCTCAAGGCCGAGTGCTTTGGCCCTGCGAGCCTTCGTCAGCTTACTGCCTTTCTTATAGGGAGAATACTACAGACAAAGACAGACGCACCAGACCGAGATAAGTGGCAAGGAGAGGTGTAAGAACCACATTCAGGTGTGGATGAAAGTCTGGATAAGTTAATATTGTAACCAAGAATTAGATCTCCAAATGACAGATATTACTTTAGCATAAAAATGTGATTCTGACCACATGATCCAGTTCATCAGCTGATCGGCAGCTCCTCAGGTTTTGTTCCAGCTCAGCTGTCAAAACCCCGTCCTTCTTCAGGGTCTGAATCACAGACTGGGTCTTCTTGGCTAGAGAGCTGAGCAACACACACACACAAAAATGTACAAAAAGAAAAAGATGTAAAGAAGATCTAAAGTGCAGAATTAAAAACACACAGAGACAAGATAAAGTGATACAAACTATCACACACTGTTACATTACTGTTTCGGGCCTTAAAACTTGATGACTAGCACCATCTAGTGGCCAATGTCAAATATGCTGTCTGGAAATTAACCCAATTTTCCTCAGCTCATATGCTTAGAGAAGAGTCCCGCACACTGAACATTACGCAAGCAATAATTTATTTAGAAAAATACAACTTTTCAGTCTCAGACTGTCATCAGGTAAATTCCTCAGCTCATATGAAAAAACATGTCATGGTTACAGCAGGGTTTTTCCTGCACAGAGGAATTTTTGTAGCCCCCAAAGAGATTTTAGCCAGCCCCAAAGGAAAATCACCAGCATCAAAATGATAACAATTGAGAATAAAAATAGCAATTCAAATCCTCTCTAAATGTG
Source organism: Sander vitreus (assembly GCF_031162955.1). Taxonomy (NCBI): domain Eukaryota; kingdom Metazoa; phylum Chordata; class Actinopteri; order Perciformes; family Percidae; genus Sander; species Sander vitreus. Next base: position 23,092,503 of record NC_135871.1, read on the forward strand.
TTTAAGAGCAATTTACTAAATAGCCGTTGAACAAGCAGAACATAAATATTAGAGCTAATCTCAGTTTTGTCTCCAGAGTCGGGCTGTACCGGACTCTCCCGGTGATTTACTGAAATATTGAAGTGATGTTCAATTTTATTTACTCAAGCATAATACGCATTTTTGTTTATCAAATTGTCAAAAATAAAAGGTAAATGAATAAATTTCTGTCAAATAAGGCCTCTAGCTCACCCAGTGGGAGCGTTCGCCCCATGTTGGCAGAGTCCTGCACCGGCGCAGGTTCAAATCCGACCTGCTGCCCTTTGCTGCATGTCATCCCCCATATCTCTCACCCTTTCATCTCTATCCACTGTCACTACATAATAAAAGGGAAAAAGCCCCCAAAAAAAATAATCTTAAAAAAAATAAATAAATAAGGTAACACAGACTCATTGCCTTTACTGTACGCGGACTGACACATGCTTACTGCTGTGTGTAGTCACCCCCCAAAAGCCCACTCTGAGCTAGGAAAAACCCTGTTACAGCTGTATAAACGAAACTCTGAATGTAAATGTGCCACTGCATGCATTTAATGTGTGCTGGCAAGAATATGAGGGAGTTACAATGAGATGTGTTGGTTTCTTTTTTGGTTAAATTTAAGATAATTCATTTACTGACCATATCTCCTCATATACCAGCTGGACATCTCGGACAGCATCGGCGTCCATGTGGTTAATCATCTCTTTGCGGTAGCGCACCATGAACGGAACCGTGTTGTCCTCACGAAGCAGCCGAATAATATTTACGCACACCCATCGCTCCACACATGTCAGATTGGACAGCAGCTGAGGAAAAGGACACACATGGATATTAAAACAGTACATATTTATATACACAAATAGATAATTATCTAGTAAGACACTGCCCATAACATCCGATGGTTAACTTTCAATAGAAAACATGTTTTTCCATTGTTTATATGTTGGAGCCAGTATCTGTTGGTGCATTTACAGTATAGAGAGCTGTTAGACATTAGAGTGTGCAAAAATGTATGAAAAATATTACGCAAGCGTGTGATAAACATGTATGTTCTCCTTCACTGTGGGTGGTGGGTCATTTGACTGTTTATTTGTAATTTTGTTCAGCTATAAGCAACAACGAATATGGATACACTCACTAGGGTGTATAACTCCCCAACTTCAAACGGCTTGAGACTTTGAGTGTTTTTAGTAATGGTAAGAGGACAACATGCAATGATGAAGTGTTAAGCTATCTGTTGATATTCCCCATCCTCTGCCATTCTTCGAGCCTTAGTGTACACAACCCAACCCAACTTTCCAGGTAATTGTGTTAAGGGAACTGTCCCAATTAACAGCTCAACAACATTAATGCTGTTTGATTAATTGTCATGTTGGCAATTGCAATAGTGTACTCGAAAGTTTGCTTAACTTAACCTAACAGAGGTAGAAATGTCAATGTAAAAGCACTTAAGTGTTGCTGTTTAGCCGACAAACATTTCCCCACACCGACAAACCCTACAATACCTCTATCAAGTCCCAGTTCATATTGAGTTCATTCCTTAGAGTGTGTGCTTCTGATGATGGTAAAGCAGTTGGTTGTCCCAAGCAGGCACCACTGGTCTTCTGTTTCTTTTGACATGGCTCATCAAAAGTGAAATCCTCCTCCTCCACTTCCTCTTTCTTTGCTATAAGGCCAGCTAGTGATGGCCCCTCGCCTTCTGACACGATAAATGACACCCTCTACAAGGAAAAACAAGAGAAAGAAAAACAGAAAGGAGGTAAGAGAAAAACATTAACAAATTAATGAAAAATTAATATGAAAATACATTGTTACCAGTCTTACCTCCTCCTTCATTCTGATACTAGGCCCATTCTCTTCTATCCTCTCTACCTCTGGACAGTCTGTTTCTTCTTCTCCAGCCTTATCATCCTTTTTCCTCTTTGTTCCAGCCAATCCAGATCCACCAGAATTTTTCAGAACTTTAGGGACCTGTGTTTTTCGCTCTGCTACAGTTTTGCGTGGTGCTTTTGGCTTAGGAACTTTAGGAGCTTTAGGTTGTTTGGGTGCTTTTGGCTCCTTTGGTTTAGCAGTTCTCTTGGCAGCTGCTTTCTTCTCCCCAGCTGCTGCAGGGGCTCTGGCAGTCTTGCTGGGGGCTTTTGGCTTTGGCTCTGCTGGCCTCCATTCATCACTATCCTCATCACTACTTGCTGTCTGTGAAAAGGACCTGATGATAGAGTAGAAACAAAGTGGTAAATCAGCTAATTCTAATACATGGACAGAATTGAGCTCGTTCAGCTAAATTTTGTATGTTTTCCCCAGGTTTACCTATATTCTTATTTGCATAGTCTAATAAGGTGGGTATGCATATGTTTGTCTCCATTAGCCGTGTCAGACACCAACTTGCACCCGTGACCAACACCAATATGCTGTTGTTGCAGAAAACAGATTGCCAATGCAGAAAATTAATTAATGAAAACCACTTACAAGTCTGAGTCCATAACGTTATCTCCTTTCTCTACAACTTTGGCCGTTGTTGTTCGGGGTCTTCGCATCATCTGTTGGAAAAGGTTTTAAGTTAGCTAGCGTTACATCAAAGCTGTAACCTTACCGTTAAATAATGTAGCTACGTTAAGTGACTTAGTAATGGTTATAATAAAAGTAACGTTAAATTGTCAGCGGTTTAACGTTAGCGTTCAGTTTTCCAGTTAAGCTAGCTAGCTATATGTCGTCACCCAACAAATGACAGTTAAACAGAGAGCAAGAACATGCTAAGTGCTAACCTAAGCAGCAGCATTGAATTTACGTTACTGAAGCAGACATGAACTTGCAAAAGTTGTCGAAGTTAGCTATAAAAAAAACAAGGTTAGCGTTAACGTTAGCTGTTAATTCAAATTTGGCGCTCCACGCTGATGCTAGCAACGTTAGCTGGTTAAATGGCACATCAATGTGGCATATAAATGTATGACACTATCTTTCCGAAAGACAGAAAGCGTAACAGACACGTAGTACTTTCATACCGTTGAAAATGTTCAGATTATTTATGCATATGGCGTTGGAAAATAGTAGCTAGGTAGTAAAGCAGAATGTCTGCTTCCTGCAACAGTACGGGTTCAACCAATGGCAACATCCAAAAGACTTAAAGGGCAAACACCTTCATCCTCCTCGGTTGGCAAGTTAGTTTACAGGCCTTTACCGCCCCCCATTGGCCTGGAGTGTACTGCAATCATTTTGGTTTCACACTGATGAGTTTATTTAATAAAGTAAGAGAAAAATGAACACGCAATAAAAAAAAGAAAAAAAAAGGTATAAAATAAAAATAGCAAAATAAAATTTAAAAACATTGAAAAAAATTGCAAACATGACACAAAGGTAAATTTAAATAACTTAGTCTTCAGCAGCTGGTCAAGCACAAGGGACAACCAGTACGCCCTGATCACAAGACCTAAGGGCTATACTCACAAGCCCCCGGCTGAGCTCCGCTACGTTGGAGTTTAACCCGGTGGACGAGAGGGTCGCCTCCCTACGCCTGCGGGTTGTGGGGGGGAAAACTCTGACTGTTGTTTGTGCATATGCACCAAACAAGAGTTCGGAGTATTCGGCCTTCTTGGAGACCTTGAGTGGAGTCCTGCATGGGGCTCCAGTCGGGGACTCCATAGTTCTGCTGGGGGACTTCAACGCGCACGTGGGCAATGATGGAGACACATGGAGAGGCGTGATTGGGAGGAACGGCCTTCCTGATCTAAACCAGAGTGGTTGTTTGTTGTTGGACTTCTGTGCTAGTCATGGATTGTCTATAACGAACACCATGTTCGAACATAGGGATGCTCATAAGTGTACTTGGTACCAGAGCACCCTAGGCCAAAGGTCAATGATCAATTTTATAATCGTTTCATCTGATCTGAGGCAGTATGTTTTGGACACTCGGGTGAAGAGAGGGGCGGAGCTGTCAACCGATCACCATCTGGTGGTTAGTTGGGTCAGGGGATGGGGGAAGACTCTGGACAGACCTGGTAAGCCCAAACGGGTAGTGCGGGTAAATTGGGAACGTCTGGAGGAGGCCCTTGTCCGACAGACTTTTTAAAAAGGGGGACCAGAGGGTGTGTGCCAATTACAGGGGTATCACACTTCTCAGCCTCCCCGGTAAAGTCTACTCCAAGGTGCTGGAAAGGAGGGTTCGGTCGATAGTCGAACCTCAGGTTGAAGAGGAACAATGCGGATTCCGTCCTGGTCGTGGAACAACGGACCAGATCTTTACTCTCGCAAGGATCCTGGAGGGAGCCTGGGAGTATGCCCAACCAGTCTACATGTGTTTTGTGGATCTGGAGAAGGCGTATGACCGGGTGCCCCGGGAGATACTGTGGGAGGTGCTGCGGAGTACGGGTGAGGGGGTCCTTCTCAGGGCCATCCAACTCTCTGTATGACCAAAGCGAGCTGTGTCGGGTTCTCGGCAGTAAGTCGGACTTTGTTTCAGGTGAGAGTTGGCCTCCGCCAGGGCTGCGCTTTGTCACCAATCCTGTTTGTAGTATTTATGGGTACAGGGATATCGAGGCGTAGTCGGGGTGGAGAGGCTGCAGTTCGGTGGGCTGGGGATCTCATCGCTGCTTTTTGCAGATGATGTGGTCCTGATGGCATCATCGGCCTGTGACCTTCAGCACTCACTGGATCGGTTCGCAGCCGAGTGTGAAGCGGCTGGGATGAGGATCAGCACCTCTAAATTGGAGGCCATGGTTCTCAGCAGGAAACCGATGGAGTGCCTTCTCCAGATAGGGATTGAGTCCTTACCCCAAGTGAAGGAGTTCAAGTACCTTGGGGTCTTGTTCGCGAGTGAGGGGACAATGGAGCGGGAGATTGGTCGGAGAATCGGCACAGCGGGTGCGGTATTACATTCAATTTATCACACCGTTGTGATGAAAAGAGAGCTGAGCCAGAAGGCAAAGCTCTCAATCTACCGGTCAGTTTTTGTTCCTACCCTCACCTATGGTCATGAAGGCTGGGTCATGACCGAAAGAACAAGATCCAGGGTACAAGCAGCCAAAATGGGTTTCCTCAGGAGGGTAGCTGGCGTCTCCCTTAGAGATAGGGTGAGAAGCTCAGTTATCCGTGAGAAGCTCGGAGTAGAGTTCGGGCATCTGGTAAGGATGCCCCCTGGGCGCCTCCCTAGGGAGGCATTCCAGGCACGTCCAGCTGGGAGGAGGCCCCGGGGAAGACCCAGGACTAGGTGGAGGGATTATATCTCCAACCTGGCCTGGGAACGCCTTGGGATCCCCCAGTCGGAGCTGGTTAATGTGTTTCGGGAAAGGGAAGTTTGGGGTCCCCTGCTGGAGCTGCTACCCCCGCGACACGACCCCGGATAAGCGGACGAAGATGGATGGATGGATAGCCGGGATGATATAAAAGCGTGATGAATCATATCTAGCTCAGATTGTGATACAACAGACATGAGTTCGATATGTTGATCAAATACCATGATGATTGAGGGTTGAAGGTTGAATAAGAAGAACTTCAAAATCAGCATTCACTGCCCATCTCAATCGGTTCTGTCTGTAAATGGTCTAACTCATACAAGAGGACAGGGGAACTCTGTCTCTTCCTTCCTTCTATAAGCCCCTAGGGGTTTTCTTAATCTCACCTGCACAATCTTCATCTTATATTATTTTATTTTCTTGTGTTATTGTTACTGTTGATTTTATTGTGCAAAATAAACAAATTCAATTCAACTTCTGCCAATCACTATGAATTACTAAGACTATTTATCTTTGTATTTGATTGATTGTTTTTGACTTACTGTACAGTTTTAGCTGTCTCACCACATCCTCCTGTCCCACTGTGCTCACACTTCCTTTAATTAACTACTGCTTCTCAAATGCCAGACTTCTGTTATTGGTCATTTAGGACAGAAGACAATCATATGTAATCTACCTTTTTTTGTTCTTCAAAAGTGAAAGTGAAAACAAATAAAAACCTTAAAAAAAATACTTCACCCAGTTGTCTTTGGCTCAATAAGCATATGGTACTTGTTTGTCCAGATTGTGAGAAGCAGGGCAGTTTTAATCAGATGGCTTGTACCAGTCTGGGTCAAATTGCCGTAATTGTGGAACAGCTACAGCAAAAGCTTTATTAGTTTTGTCTTAGTCTTATAAAATGACCAGTCTGCAAGTACAACATGCATGCGCACAGAATTTCCATATACATAGAATAGATATACAGAGTGTTAAGAAGACATGATCACAGGAGATCTCTAAGCAGAATGGGTTTAAATGTTTATAAAAAAAAAAAGGGCTGGGTATTGACACTGAATTCCTGATTTGATTCAATTTTCAATGTGATTCAATATCGATTTGATTAGGGATATTTCACTTACAAACCCAATTTTGCTTGGATGTGAAAAGAAACCTTCTAACCTGATGCATTATTAAAAGTATTAATGTATACATTAAGAATTGACCCCAAAGCAGTTGCATTAATGTAATTTGTATTTAACATGAAAGCACTACAGCAGTCGACACACTAAAGTGCACTCTACAGACTCTACAGTCAGTGAGTATTGAGTGACATTTCATTCAGATATATTGAGGTTAGAGGTCAAGGGACCCCTTTCAAAATGGACATGCCAGTTTTTCCCTCGCCAAATTGTAGCCTTACATTGGAGCATTATTTGACCCCCTTCCTGACAAGCTATAGCAATTTAAATGAGAAATTTAATTTTTTAGCACTTTAAGAAATATTGACATTGTCTATCATTATGTCTGTACAATCCTTTCGGCACTTTTCCATGGTAAAGACATGATAATGGCATACCAAAACAACTTGATAACCGTGTAATGCTGGGGTCTACTGGAGATTGTAGGACCTGAAATCTGGTTCAGGGGGTATGACCAGGGGCAAGAAAAAGTTTGAGATATTATAATTTAAGGATTAATCAATCCTGAACTTCAAGATTTCAAATTTTATTATAGCAAAAGGGACCAACAGCTCAGAACTTTTAGCACAGGTGGAATAAAGTACCTCAACCCAGAAATAATAGTAAGGAATAATGGTGTGGAATACTAATAAGACCAAAACACTAATATTCATAATAAATGAGTTGTAATTCTACTAAAAGTCTGTGGATGTCCTTATTTCTTTTTCTTATTTTATTTCATGTGTTTAGTTATGTTTTCATGAATAAATGCCATTTCAATTAAAAATGTATTTATTAGCACATTAAAAAACAAGACTGTATTTAAGGATTTTTAGCATAAATTCATCACAGAGTAGACACGCCATTTAGTTGAGATTTAAAAGCAGTCTCAGAGAGGACACAACATTTAAAGCAATGGGGGATTTCCAAAGGAGGCCTTGGTATGAGCTTAACAAGCATGAGACAAAGAAATGTCAAACTTTCACTTAAGCTTCTGCTTGACAACAGCTGATTTCATTACTCAGTTGGTGGTGCCAGCCGAACTTAGCCCCACCCACAACATTTGAGGTTGGGAAGTTCAGTCTGGACTTGATCCTTTGTGGAGCAACTATGCTCAAACCAGAGCTGTTCGGACCAATCAAATTGTCAGGGCGGGCTTTATAACAATGATGGACAGATGATCAACAGTAACGTAAAGCATGCCTTTGACTCGCAGCTTCTGTGACGTCTAGCTCCGTTGCTCTGATCGGTTGTAGGTCTATCCAATTGAGTGCAGAGGCATTTTCTTTCCTGGTTCGGTTGAAACCAAGGGGGTAAGCTTCGCTTCAGAGCTCAAACCTCCTATGGCTCCATTTTGATACTACCGAACGATCACCCGACGTTAGCATCCCATTGACTGCCATTCATTTTGACGTCACTTTGACAGCGAATAACTTTAGATCTGAAGCATCTAAAGACTTTTTTTGTCCATTGTTTCTTTCTAAAGAAACACAACAATGTATAAAAGGCTCCATTACCTTGTATCTCACATTATGGCTCCGTAGCAGACGTTTTTGTAAAAATAGGCTAACGATTGTGTCATAACCACGCGACTTACTGTCGCATAGTAGAGGAATTACCGTATAGTACAGGAAAAGCTCTCAGGGAGTTTCGACTTACATTGTCTGTTTAAGTTTAATTACTAATGTTAACTAGCATTTTAGTTAGCAATAATTAGCCTGTGTCCATGTCATCTCCTTACATATACGTAGGCTCTCCGTCTCTGCAAGATTGGGAATGATTGAGATTTCTCTTGGCACAGCTACCAGAAGACTTAAAACTTTCAGACAGGTTTCTCACGTCACATTTACGTCGTCTCTCTCAGTTGGAGGCTGCACAGTAAAGCTCAGCGCTCACCGGAAAAGTGCTTCTAATATCCTTCACTGGTCTCCGTCCAAAGCAACAGGATCTTTTGGTCCATTCTATATGCTGTCTATGGTTGAAACACGCCCCATAATCACAGCCCAATGGAGCAGTATCAGACACATATTCTGAAGAGAAATGAGGTCTTTCCCCCTTGTTTTGATCTTACAGTCATTAATCAAGATAGACGCACCGGTCCATAAACAGTTAAAATGGCTGATTATAATGCACGACGCCCCGTCATATTAAAGACTTCTTTTATGATAATGGCATACCAAAACAACTTGATAACCGTGTAATGCTGGGGTCTATTGGAGATTGTGGGACCTGAAATCTGGTTCAGGGGGTATGACCAGGGGCAATCCTGAACTTCAAGATTTCTAATTTTATTATAGCAAACAGGGACCAACAGCGCAGAACTTTTAGCACAGGTGTAAGTACCTCAACTCAGAAATAATGGTAAGGAATAATGGTGTGGAATACTAATAAGACCAAAACACTAATATTAATAATATTATTGCAGTAATTATTTATAATGCAGGCTACTATATATTAAATCCATAACCCATGGTACAGGGTATCCAGTATGGCTTGAGTTATTTCTGTGTATTCTTAAAATGTGTATCTGTTTTCTTATCATTACTGTACCAGTATCATCTGTTAACACATTTTTAATTAATTACAAAATGTAAACCATGTACAGATATATAAAAGGAATATAAACCTCTCAATCGGCTGTTTCATGAGAGCTAGATATCTTTTAACTCTGCCCCTGGTAACAGATGATGCGTCATCACGAGGAACCAATCAGAAAATTGGTTGTTTTCAGTTCCTTCTGTCTCTCCTCAGACATGAAGGTAAAACCTCACTGAATTCTGTCAATTAACAAAATAGTTGGCAATTAATGATAGACTAGTCGATTAATCGTTGCAGCTCTAAATGAAAGACACTGAGTTGCATCATTAGAAGTGTAGAATCCACTACACTAGTATATATATATATATATATATATAAAAGATTAGAAACAGATACAATACAAGAATAAAATGTACAGTGCAGTATAAGAAATTAACAATTATTTAAAGAAAGGCAGCATCAAAAAGAAAGGTCTTCAGCCTTGATTTAAAAGAACTGAGAGTTGCGGCGGACCTGCAGTTTTCTGGGAGTTTATTCCAGATATGTGGAGCATAAAAACTAAACGCTGCTTCCCCCTGTCTAGTTCTGACTCTGGGGACAACAAGCAGACCTGTCCCAGACGACCTGAGAGGTCTGGGTGGTTCATAGTGTAGTAGCAGATCAGAAATGTATTTTGGCCCTAAACCGTTTAGTGATTTATAAACCAGCAAAGGTATTTTGAAATCAATTCTTTGAGGCACAGGAAGCCAGTGTAAAGACTTCAGAACTGGAGTGATGTGATCTACTTTCTTGGTCTTAGTGAGGAGGACTCGAGCAGCAGCGTTCTGAATCAGCTGCAGCTGTCTGATTGATTTTTTTAGGGAGACCTGTAAAGACACCGTTACAGTAGTCAAGTCTTTGTTTTGTTTATTATTAGGATAAACCCCTTGAGATGTATCATCTTGTTTTCAAGGGGGTCCCAAAAAGATAAAAAGCATGGACAAGTTTTTCCAAATCCTGCTGAGACATAAGTCCTTTAACCCTTGATATATTCTTAAAGTGATAATAAGCTGACTTTGTAATTGTCTTAATGTGGCTGTTGAAATTCAGTCCATGACTACACCAAGATTTCTGGCTTTGTCTGTTGTTTTTAACATTGTCGTTCGAAGCTGAGCGCTGACTTTTAATTGTTCCTCTTTTGGTCCAAAAACAACCACCTCAGTTTTTTTTTCATTTAATTTAAGTAAGTTCTGGCACATCCAGTCGTTAATTTGTTCAATGCACTTAGTCAGTTTTTGTATTGGACTATAGTCCCCAGGCAATAAGGTTATGTAAATGTGTGTGTCGTCCGCATAACTATATAGTAGAGTAGTCGTATCTCAACCTTTTCACCTACAGCAGTATTTAGTACTGAAGGATTCACTCTTCCCTTAGGTTAATTTAAAGGGGCTATAAACCTCTCAATCGGTTGTTTCATGATTGCTAGATATCTTTTAACTCTGCCCCTGGTAACAGATGATGCGTCACCACGAGGAACCAATCAGAATTTGGTTTTAAAAAACCCAGCCAGAGTTGGGTTGTTGTGAGTGCAGGTTTTCCCCGCCTGTTGCTTTCAGTTCCTTCTGTCTCTCCTCAGACATAAAGGTAAAACCTCACTGAATTCTGTCATTAAAAGCCTATTTGTGAAACAGCTTTTGACTTCACCTGAAATAAGGTAATTTCTGTGTGTGTGTGTGTGTGTGTGTGTGTGTGTGTGTGTGTGCGTGCGCGCGTGCTTACGTGTATGTGTGCATTTTTTGCCATCATATACTGGTTTTAATCACTTATGTGGATATGTATGTGTTTTAACAGGTTTCTGTTTGTGTGAAGATGTCGGACCCCGAGACCCAAAACCAGCCTCTCCTGGCAGCTACCAACCAGCAGGCAGCCATCAATGCACAGGGGTAAGGATTGTGTATGGACTTGTTTTTTTTTATGTTTATGGGGTCCCATAGAACCATAAACCTGGTCCCAACAAAGTTAACCATTTACTGTAAATTTGTTAACTAATCTAAAGTTTGTATTGGTGGCACCAAAACCAATAACGTAATAAAAATGTTTTAACCCATTTACTACAAACTACATACTTTAATTTACAGGGAACCATTTTTTATAAACCATGGTGCTCTTCTTCAGAACTTTGAGTGTATATTATCTGCCCTCCAATGAGCCATTGATTTCCATTAATCTCCATTAAAATCAATCAGCAGACTCTTGAAAATTGGTTGATTTGTGTGCTCCATCACACTGAATATGTAGACAGACTTGTCTATCTGTCAGCACTTAATAAACAATTACCAAAACAACAATAACGAAACTGCTTAAAGCTGCTTGAGGAAAATTAGTGTGATTTTTTATATTGGGCTGTATAAATACAATTGACTTTAACTGTGACAAAAGTGATGGATTACCAATCAAGCTTCCAGTCTGCTCATTTATTTTGATATTGTAGAGAAATTATTGGAAAGAGCATAGATATACATAAAGAACTCTATACATGGAGTTGTAGATAAGGAAAATCTAATTTGCCAAAACAAGTGTACAGTCCTATAAATGGATTGTAATTCTACTAAAAGTCTGTGGATGTCGTCATTTTGTTTTCTTATTTTATTTCATGTGTTTAGTTATGTTTTCAAATGCCACTTCAATGAAAAAATGTCTTTATTAGCAAATTAAAAAACAAGACTGTATTTAAGGATTTTTAGCATAAATTCATCACAGAGTAGACACACCATTTAGTTGAGATTTAAAAGCAGTCTCAGAGAGGACACAACATTTAAAGCAATGGGGGATTTCCAAAGGAGGCCTCGGTGTGAGCTAAACAAGCATGATGCAAAGAAATGTCAAACTTTCAGTTAAGCTTCTGCTTGACAACAGCTGATGTCATCTCTCAGTTGGTGGTGACATACTGTATATATGCTGAATAACATGGCTGAGCTTCCTGTTACATTGAATTGCCGTGATTCTCAGCCTCTATGAAGTTCCTCATACTTTGCATTCTTCTCCACTCCCTCACTTTCCTGTCTATTTCTTCTCCTCTGTCTCTCTTGATCTCTTTCTCCCACCTAATGATTTAGTCCCTATGACCTCCTTGTCAGTGGCAGATAGAAATTATGTCTTTTCCCCCTTGTTTTAATCTTTCATTAATCAAGAAAGATGCACCAGTCCGTGAACAGTTGAAATGGCTGATTATAATGCACGACGCCCGGTCACATTAAAGACTTCTTCTTGATGTCCCGCCTCATTTTCAACTGTCTATCACTCTTTGTTTGTCCTTCTGATTCCATTCCAATATGTATATGTTTCCAAATTCCAAATTAAACGTGTTTCTCCTCTCTTTCTCTACATACACCCCCCTCACCACCTCCCTCTTTCTCTCTCTTACTGCTTTCCAGTGGCCGCTCCTCCCGGGCCTATAAGGTGGCAGGTATAACCCTGTTGGCCTGTGTCCTGATTGTGGGCCAGGCAATGATCGCCTACTTCCTCCTCAGCCAGAGGGGCGTAATCACGTCTCTGAAGGAGCAAAACAACAACCTGCAGTCACAAATGACAAAGGGAAGATCTGGTGAGGAGGCCAAATATAATTCAGATTAGGAGGGATATAATGTACACTGTTGGTATTTAGCAGAATGTCTTTTGTGAGCAGCTTAAATAATATAATGAAATGATAATAGAAGAGAAAATGTCAAATGTCAGAAAGAAAAAAATCCTATTACTCATGAGATCTCTGTTAGGGTCTAACTTTCATTTTGTTAATCAATCTGTTTTTTTCTACCTCTCACACACACTCTTTCTGTCTGTAGTTGCTATGCCCGTGCGGATGCACATGCCCATGAACGCCTTGCCTGAGCTAATGGATGTGGACAGGGTAAAAAATAACCAATAAATAAAATAAATCCAATACTAAAAGTAGACTTTTCAGTATTCTCAGATGGATCTTTGGTGTTTCTCTATTGTTGAAAATATGCTGATAAGATAATATCACCTGACATAGAAGCCAAGCTATTTAACAGTCAGGCTGTAGTTACAATGGCCGTGCAGGTATACTCTTTGAATAATTATATTCATCATCATCATATTAATTAATGATATGATAGAAAAACAATCCACCTTTAATATAGTCACACAGTAATGTTTCTGTCTTGTTCCTCTTGTGGAATGAATCCTGTCATATTCTTGTAAAATCAAGTTTAAGATGTGTTAATAATCTTTTCCTCAGTTCTAATTTCACTAGTTGTATTGCAGGAGGCTTCCACTGAAGTCCCAGAAAATAATGGTATGTTCTGTATATATTTACTATATGTGTGTATATATTACAGTGTATGAATTGATAATCAATCTTTATCTATCTACACGTTAGAATGTTTGTGATTAAAATGACGTTTAACTCCTCTCCTCTCTTCTCCCAGTCCCTCTGCAGGCCACTGACTGCCAGCTGGAGGCAGCTGGTGTGAAGACTGTGCAGGTCCCAGGTTTCCGCCCCGCTTGTGACGAGCGGGGCCTCTACCAGGCCCAGCAGTGCTTTAGACACCACTGCTGGTGTGTGAACCCAGTCAACGGGCTAGAGGTCGCTGGATCCCTGAGGAAAGGACAGGCCAGTTGCAGTGCAGCTGTCTTCACTGGTGAGACATGATAACTGGTCATGAAGTCAGATTGAGATCAGATTTTGGCAGCCGTCTCACTTACTTTTGTTTCGTGCAGTTTTGAACCACTGTTTGCATGTTGTATTCATGTTTTTAGTTAATGTATGTCATGGTTTAAATCAAAACAGCTTTATTTTCCCTTAAAGCTCTAGTGCGTAACTTTTTGATATTAACGTCCGTTACATTGAAGCCATTGCCAAATGAGTTGCTACAAAGCTAATGAAGACGATAAACTTAAGAAAGGCTTAAGGCTTAGTTTCATGGAAAATATGCTGGATTTCACAATTTCACTATACAAAACTTCTAATTAAATAATTTATTATACGTATTATTGTTAATATTGACATTTTATAAATGAAATACTGCACTAATTATATGAAAAAACATCTGGTATATACAACTATCACCAATAACATAGCAGATCTGGATCCAGATTTAAAAAATCTAAAACATGTATACTATTAAACTAATGATTATTTCTGAACCATGATTTAAGATATAATGTAGCTGACAGTCAAGTTTCTGTCTTTGTAGGTGGCATGAGCAAACTGCTGACTGTGCCTGATGTAGCTGTCTGATACTGTGGTGAGTACATGTATGGTGTTCCTCTGATTCTCTATGTATGTACAGTGGTGTGAAAAAGTGTTTGCCCCCTTCCTCATTTCCTGTTCCTTTGCATGTTTGTCACACTTAAGTGTTTCGAACATCAAACCAATTTAAACAATAGTCAAGGACAACACAAGTAAACACAAAAATGCAATTTGTAAATGAAGGTGTTAATTATTAAAAGGTGAAAAAAAATCCAAACCATCATGGCCCTGTGTGAAAAAGTGATTGCCCCCCTAAACCTAATAACTGGTTGGGCCACCCTTAGCAGCAACAACTGCAACCAAGCGTTTGCGATAACGTGCAATGAGGCTTTTACAGCGTCCTGGAGGAATTTTTGGCCCACTCATCTTTGCAGAATTGTCCTAATTCAGTTACATTAGAGGGTTTTCGAGCATGAACGGCCTTTTTTAAGGTCATACCACAACATCTCAATAGGATTCAGGTCAGGACTTTGGCTAGGCCACTCCAAAGTCTTCATTTAGTTTTTCTTCAGCCATTCGGTGGTGGACTTGCTGGTGTGTTTAGGATCATTGTCCTGCTGCAGAACCCAAGTTCGTTTCAGCTTGAGTACACGAACAGATGGTCGGACATTCTCCTTCAGGATCTCTTGGTAGACAGCAGAATTCATAGTTCCTTTTATCACGGCAAGTCTTCCAGGTCCTGAAGCAGCAAAACAGCCCCAGACCATCACACTACCACCACCATATTTTACAGTTGGTATAATGTTCTTTTTTATGAAATGCAGTGTTCCTTCTACGCCAGATATACTTGGACACACACCTTCCAAAGAGTTCCACTTTTGTCTCATCGGTCCACAGAATGTTGTCCCAAAAGTCTTGGGGATCATCAAGATGTGTTCTGGAGAAATTGAGACGAGCTTTGATGTTCTTTTTGCTCAGCAGTGGTTTTCTCCTTGGAACTCTGCCATGCAGGCCATTTTTTGCCCAGTCTTTTCCTGATGGTGGAGGCATGAACGCTGACCTTAACTGAGGCAAGTGAGGCCTGCAGTTCTTTGGACGTTGTTGTGGGGTCTTTGTGACCTCTTGGATGAGTCGTCGCTGCGCTCTTGGGGGTAATTTTGGGCGGCCGGCCACTCCTGGGAAGGTTCACCACTGTTCCATGTCTTCGCCATTTGTGGATAATGGCTCTCACTGTGGTTCGCTGGATTCCCAAAGCTTTGGAAATGGCTTTATAACCCTTTCCAGACTGATAGATCTCAATTACTTTCTTTCTCAATTGTTCCTGAATTTCTTTGGGTCTCGGCATGATGTGTAGCTTTTAAGGATCTTCTGGTGGACCTTACTGTGTCAAGCAGCTCCTATTTAAGTGATGCCTTGATTGTGAACAGGTGTGGCAATAATCAGGCCTGGGTGTGGCTAGAGAAATTGAACTCAGGTGTGGACAACCACAGTTATAGTATGTTTTAACAAGGGGGGCAATCACTTTTTTCACACAGGGCCATGATGGTTTGGATTTTTTTTTCTCCTTTAATAATAAACACCTTCATTTACAAATTGCATTTTGTGTTTACTTGTGTTGTCCTTGACTTTTGTTTAAATTGGTTTGATGTTCGAAACACTTAAGTGTGACAAACATGCAAAGGAACAGGAAATGAGGAAGGGGGCAAACACTTTTTCACACCACTGTATGTATGTATACAGTAAATATCTGTAAGTAGTACTGAATATAGCATGTGATTATTAGCCTCTCCACTATACTGTTAAGCATTTTTTCAGACTTTGAATTTAAATACATTTGGAAAGGGGTGTATTCAAAGGGAGATTACTTTCTACTGCTGCTAAAACTTTGAATCAACTGTATTTTTTCATTATCTGTCTTCTGTTTCACTTTCTTTGGCATTTGAAGTTGATGAAATCTCCTCCAGACGAGCAACAGAACATCTTCATCTAAACGCCATCATATTTGTATTTTATTGGTTATATATACACTGCTGATAAATTTACAAATGATATAATAATCTGCTTGCTATCATCTTATCAGTTTATTGCAACTCACCTGCAGCTAGTATATGCGCATTGATGACTTTTTTTTCTATCAATGACATCTCCATCATACAAACCACTATCTCTCAAGTTAAGATTTTAAAATAGTTTGTTTTGCAACCTTAAAATGTTGGATTTTGATTTTGTCCTATGTCAGTTTGATTAAAAAAAAAAGTCCATGTTGGGAAGACAAGAGAATTTTTAATATACAGTATTTTGAATATTTAGATTAACAGTGTGGTCACTTGAATCTGTAGCCAAAGTTGAGCAGATGAAACTGTGATTCAAATACACACACAACCCATTTAGGCGCAATCAGAAACCAGGAATACTTCACTTTTGAGACAACTGTAAACTGTATTTCCACCATTTATTTTACAACCCAAATAAAACTCTTAAAGACAGTTTTGGTGGTTTTCTTTTACAATATCACAAAAGGAATTTCAAACTGAGTAAGAACCCATGATGACAAGACAGATTAGCCAGTGGAATAAGGCACCGACATTTGACCCTTCATAATTCTATATTCCACAGCATATCAAGTGTATAAGAAAGGTATTACTAAAACAAAAAAACAAAAAACAAAACAAGAAAACATGCAAAAACATAATAGACATAACTTAAAGAAACTAAGGGCATGCAATACAAACAGCAACATAATGATTGTCAATAGGCACAAGTTGTTTCTTTGTTCCAGTTACCAAACATATAGTACACAGTTTTCTACACTTTCCAGTCAAAGTAAAAACTAAAATGAACACAACCTCAATCTGAACTAAAATATGGCTTTTGTGTCAGGTCTGTGTACATAAGCATTGTGCATTAATATTAACGGCAGCAATACAGTACCTATGGTTGTGAAAACTCCTATTCCTAATCTTCTGAACATAGCCATACTGAGAAATACAGAGAGAGTTGTGTGGAGCTGATCGTCTTACCTAGCTTTGTAGCAACTCATTTAGCAATGGGTTGAATGTAACGGAGGTTCCTTAAAATCAAAAATTTACGCACTAAAGCTTTAACACAAAACATATTCAGGTTATTCACCTCAGTGAAATATATGCCAGACTTTCAGACTAGTGTTCTGCAGCAACTGCATTGTTCATTTATCAATTTTACAGTTAAAATCTCTTCCTTAAAAAAAAAACTAAAAAAATAACACCTTTCAGTACGCACAACTCATCAAAACATGATGCAGACACCGTTTTGGTACATGTCACTATAATACGGATTTTCTTTGACAGGTTTTGACATTTCTTGGACAATAAAGAAAATCATTGATTGTGGAAAGACAAAATAACAGCTTTAAACCCCTAAAATTCTTACAAGTGCAAAAGATCAACTAGTTTCCAGCATATGAAATAGGCAGCCAAACCACATCAGGAAAGGCTATTGCACATATGGCATGAGATGATAATGTCAAGTCCAGACCAGAGTAGGCACTCTCAATATATATATTTTACCTAATACTTTAACACATGCTTTCCTGTTTTGTTAAAGCCCCTAAGTGCAGTTAAAACGAATTTACATCTTTAAAACAAAAATTCCACTTTGGCGTACATTAATTTGATACTGTGTGTGCAGGCTGAAGGCTGACCTTTTTTAAGCAGTGTGAAGTGGAATATCTAGATAAATACTTATTTTTCTTTAATCAAGTGTGTTTTTGGAGTCACGGTTTATTTGTCATGAATGAACCTCTACAAAGATGAGGACTATAATTGTATTTAAAAATAAAAATGCTTTACCGAGTGAAAAATTGACCCATAGCCACATGGAGTGGTGTGTTGTCCCTGAAAAGATGTCACACCACACCTTGCTCTGACAGCTGCAAACATGAAGGGTTTTCACAGGATTTACACGGAAGAGCACCTTGAGTGTGAGGTGAGGCAACATTTACATGCTCTATTACCCTACAGAGCAAAAATGGAAAATTATTAAAGGCTGCTATAATTGATTTTCTGACCACTAGAGGGCAGACAATTTTCTTTAAAAAATTCCTCTTGGATAGACTCAATACTCTATATACTACTATATCTATCTGGACATCAAACTAGATGGTGTGTTTCTCTCGAGTGAACCTTTTAAAGAAAGGAGGTGTAATAGCCAACACAGCTGGCTTGCACATGAGGATATTGGTTGGTCTCATTATGTATCAATAACTCTTCAGAATGCACATATTGCAGGAGGACAGGGTTGAGGACAGAAAGCATTTATAGCAGTTATAATAATTATCTTATAGGTTGTAGTTTAAATTTAAATCACTGACCATTTTGGGAAGAAATATGGGATCTCCTGTGTTTAAATTACCTGAATTGTAATCCTTTCCGCATGCTGCTTACATCCTGAATTTATCACAAAATTGATGTGTATACATTATCAAAAGAAATATGAAAATAATCACCGTTTTACCTTACTTCATAAAAGGGGCTTGCTACTTTAGAATATTTCTATTTACTTATCCATGTGGAAGGTGGAAATAATAACTATTGAAATAAATATCTGTTCCCATGTGCAGCTGTAATGGCACCCTGTGCTTGTAGACGTCTCTCCTCCTCACTTTTCTTCCGCTCTTCTCATTTGCGTCCTCCTTTCAGGTTGCGTATGTAGTCTTTGACGGTGTTTTCAATATTGGGAACAGCATAATTTTGCGCTGCATAGATTCCT
The DNA here is from genome assembly GCF_031162955.1 of Sander vitreus. Taxonomy (NCBI): domain Eukaryota; kingdom Metazoa; phylum Chordata; class Actinopteri; order Perciformes; family Percidae; genus Sander; species Sander vitreus. Next base: position 23,111,378 of record NC_135871.1, read on the forward strand.
GTACACGTCCCTACGGCAACACCCAGTAATGCTGAAGAACGTAGCCTTGCAACAATGTACCCAGCCAGAAAACCCTTGAGAAAAGGAGAAGCCAGCAGACTGCCTCCCTGAGGAGGAAAGGAGAGATTAGACCTGGTACGTAGGCCTAGTAGTCTGAACAGTGGTTCTATATCTACATCTGCATAGTAGAAATACATTTTTTTATAACTGCCTGGCCTGTGAGCAAAATTTAAGGCAGAGTAACCTGAGCTAGTACATATTAGTGTGAGCCTTACTGGAGGAACCCCAGCCTGTATCTCATCCTCCATCCGTCTCTGGATGTCTTCCAGCTGGTCCTTCAACTCCACCAGGTCCTTGAGCTGGCCCAGAGGACCCTGCATACACACAGACACAAACAAACTGGTTAGTGTAGCTGACACGCGGTTTTCTGAAATATAGAGCCAACAAGAAATGGTAAAACATTGTAACTTGTGTATTTTGACAATAATGACAATCAAAATAAAAAATACATAAAAACGGTGCATGCTAGTAACGTTTAAGTATCATGACTTAGTACAACTAGGACCTAAGGTAAAATAAAACATAGAAATAAGTAAAACACGTTTGCTTCCAGGCTTATATACCCCATTTCCCATAAGATAAAGGAAAACAAGATCAAAAGGACTAACGTTACATTATCCGAGAGAGGCTAAAGATTATTTAAAACTGCGTTTCAGACAGCTTTAATGCTTTACCTAAATTGTCAGTAAGAGGTGCAAAAAAACGGAGGCTCAGTGGATGAGCGAAGTTTCCATTAACCTTAACTGTCCTTAACTGCTTAATCAGACGCCTCAAAACTTCAGTATCGTCAGCTTAATGTTTAATGTGTTCACAGCACTGTACATATGTGTAAAACACCCCCAATACATCAAGCGTGATTATTTATATAGCTAGCTAGCTAGCTAACCAACGCCATATCGCTCCGTTAAAATAGCCTGCAAACTGTACTTCATGAGCTAACATCAGCTAACATTATTTGATGACTGCTGAATGACACAATAAGTCAGGCGGGTTGTTGTTATAATAATATAGTGATGCCAAATATCTAAGTTAGCGTAGAAAGTTAAAAACTCCGACCTTGTCGTTTGCCATGTTTCAGTGTTGATGACTCTCTTCTTCTTTTTCTTGTGGCTTTGCTGAAAGTGAACTTTACTGCCCTCCACTGGATATTCACAGATTGTCTTCATAATTAGCCACAGGCTAGTCACTTTCATTAAGGCAGAATAGGCCTACATATATTGAAGACAATTTCAAAATAATGCAATTACCCAGACCATCTTGCTCATAGTATACAATTAGCCGATATATTGAAGGCTATGAGTGAATACTGTTTTTTAGGGTTATGATAATTGGACGAGCCTTTGAAAGATCTTCCCACAGCCAAAAGCCGCAGACAGATACTTACATCTCCTTTCATGTTGAAGAACCTAGAAGTTCCAATTTCCAATTAAATGATATAGTGTACAGTTATATTTTAACATACGAGTTACATAGAAAATGTGTTTTGCAAAGCAGATTCTGCAACACTGTATTGCCATCCACCATCACACATTTTGTAACAATGTTTGAAACTGTCAGTATTGCACCATATTGTAAAATGTCTCAGATCAAGAATGTTATCCTGCTATTGTTGAAGTGGCCATATGCTGCGTCAAAATATGACAGAAGCATTTGTGCTCAGACATTAAATCGGCAGTATATGTTATACAAACCTCCATATTCTCACTCCTAGCTGACTGAGAGGAAGATGAGAGGAATCAATCCAATTAACTTGGGTTTCTTCTGACTGACAGCTTTTTACTTACTGGTGCTGGAGAGTCTGCATGAGAGAGCACAGCTGATAAGACACTGAAAGAAGGAAAAAAGAATCATGAAAGCAATGATATATTCAGTAATCAGAGCTGTTAAATTTGCACTGTTTTGTAACCATCACTGCAACAACTCACAGCTTGAAGAGGGAAGGTAGTATGTAAGGATTAAAGAGTAGTAAAACAAATGTTTCTCCCCCAGAAATAAAAGTAGACAATTTTAGTGATTACATGGACCGAGTTACTTTTAAAACATGGTGTTCCTTTTAAGTTAAAGTTAACAGGTAGTGCCAGGATGACAAGTGTAAATTGCAGAGAGAGTGTTTACTGTTTTAAGCCTCCAACGTCGACTTCAAGGCAGCGCTGCAACCATTGACTTCAAGGCACCTAACTCTAACCCTAACCATAACCATAACCATAACCATTGCCTAATAATCCTAGTGCCTACCAGGCAGCGCTGCCGTTGGGGGCTTAAAACACCAAACACTGTGAAAGTGAGAGCAAATGACAGAGCTTGGAGTGACAGCAGGCAAGAGAGAGTCTGAGAAATATGGAAAAAGGAAGTATACAACAAAGTATATAACAAGAGAGTGATTGCCAATTGAAATATAAAAAGAGACAGACAGACAGACAGACAAAAACTAAGAGAAAACTATCCTTCAGACTCATTTAAAAAGATTAGTCTTGATCGCACGAATGATCACTTCTTAGATACTACTTGGTGGTTTCTTCTGCAGCCCTTTGATAGAGAGCCTAACAGTATTTAATCCTCACATTCGGCAGGACAAATATTCCATTAACCTTTCCTTATTCAGGATTATCACAGTACCAACCTGATGTAACGGACCACAGTATTTAATGTTCTGGTCAAGGTGGAATAGAACTTAGTCTTTAGCATTTGCTTTTGGGTGAGATGAAACACTGTTCACACACAGCAGGGAGTGATGGAAGTAATGTGTCTCTGATGTTCAAAGTTGTTGAGGGTTTAGGGGAGTTATTGATTTTGGCTGAGGCCTTTTTGGCTGACTATTCTTTGGATGCTACTGTAACAGAAAGGTCATTGAAACTTGTGGTGGAATCATCACAGTGATGTACTTTAGGGAAATGTGTATTCATACTGTATACCATAAACATCATGGGCAGACTTTTATAAAGGATAACAATCGGTAATTTTAGAATGTCAGAAGATACAAAGTGCTTTAAATAAGCAGTGAAATAAACATGAAGTTGTTTATATTCAGTGAACAGCAAAACAATACATATTTTTTTTACTTTTATAGCTTTGTGACTAAAGATTCATCTATTATTAAACCATCCCAGCTGAATGTTGGCTGTATTATAATGTAAGGGATGCATATTAATAATCAAAACTTGTTTGTGCAGATATAGAAATTCAAAAGCTGGGAAAGAAAGCCCTGTGGCTGTGCACATCAGTTTCAGGACATAACGGCAATAATATTTTTTGCTTCGAGGAATAATTTTAAATGTGCTTTATAGTCAGTGTACTGGGTCTCTCTGTCTTTTGCATGATTTATGTTATAGGCAGTAAAGCAGGAAAGCAGGTGTCACAAGGCACATATGACAATTTACTAAAAATGGGAGAAGCAAGTGGCTTTAATAAGATATACTATTGTAAGTGATATACTATATTCTATTATTTCAGCTTCATCAGCTTTATCTGTAGTAGTAACATGGACTGTAACTACTCACAAATACTGTATTGAAGGTATATTGATTGATAATTTCCGGTTGTTCCTCATATTGGATGTCACAAGCTTTCTTGTGAGACGTGCAGGTTGCTCACTAGTTTACAACTATAACTGTGATAAAATACTTAAACCTTGTGTCAAGTTGTCATCAGTGTACCCTTTGGGATATGAATTTTATTTTTTGAATATACACTTACCTGGATTTGACACTGTAATCTGTTATATCTGTCAGCCTCTGACAGAATGGGTGGCGAGCTTGAAGCTCACTTGTTTCTTATGTGAAAAGCACTGAGTTATAGTTTTATAACCTGTGCCCTGTCTGAGAAGTGTTGCAGCTTCCACAGCTGCACTGCATTGTGTTGGGTAAGTGCACCGTATCAGCAGCCAGCAGAGGAAATGTGAGCTGAATACTGAACACTGAGATTAATGAGAGATCTTAACTGAACATGAGCCAACTCACGCACATAACCACTCAGTGAAGGTAAAAGGCTTTCAGGTTTAAGTTAAAAAGAATGTGGTCCTGAGACCTGATGCTTTTTGCCTGACGCCTGAGACCTGAGGCTGTTTTCCTGAGACCGGATGTCTTTTTGCCTGAAAACTTTCCATCAATCAGACACATTTGAAGCCTGCCGGATGATGAAAGGCATTTCTCTATGGCTTAAACATAAAAGCCTTTTAGGTTGGATTCAGTGTTTATTTGCATTGAGTTGGCTTGTGAATCTCAGTGTTCAGTATTCAGCTCGCATTTCCTCTGACGGCCACTGATACAGTGCCAGCAGAGAGATATGAGATTTGGACTGAATTAGAGGGACTTTGTAGATTGTTTGAGATGTGAGCTTCCTCACAAATGTACATGACTCAGCATTGTCAAGATGGAATACGGTGCTACCCAAAAAAAAGATCTGCCACTTGAAAACATGAGTTAAAAGTTGCCCTGCCACACAAAATGGTTTTTACTTGTATTTTTTGAAATATGTTAGGTCCATATGTGTTTATGTTATGTCGTGAATATGAAAATGAACTGCTACCTCCTCTGTCAGCTCTAGCCACTGAAAAGAAATAAACGGAGAAATCAGGCCAATTACATAAGCTGGTCAGTCGGTGATGTGGTGTTGCCTGAGCTCATTACTATTCATGAGCTCGCCCAGTTGCGCCGGGTAAAGGATGCTGATAGCCAGGCTCTCATTGGCTAGCTGTTAGCCAATCAGAGCCAAGCAGCTTAGCTCGTTGAATATTAATGAGAACTGGCACAAATCGAGTCTTCCTGCAGGCTTTCTATACTACGCAAGAATGGCTTGAAACAAGGTAACCAAGGCATTTATTCCACAAAAGTCCATGGTAGAACTTCAGATATTACCACAAAGTAATGAAATACGTGTGGCAGGGCACTTTTAATAGTCATTACTGTAATTGAAACATGGACTATTTGTCTCATTGGACAGAAAAATGAGAGAAGTTATAGGCAATATTTTCCACCCAAATGTGATCAGAGAGAGTTTTACAGATCGTCAAGAGTATAGAAGAGAATTGTAGTGAAAATGAATCTAATGTACACTGACTCTTTACATTATTTAGTAATCAAGCTAGTTGATTTTGCAGCATTAAGACATGGCTGCAAGTAGATGAACAGCTGGTGCTCCTAAATAGTCTCTTTCCAAATATGTATGATGCTAATCCCTTTAAAACAATCTTTCCAGATTATTACACTAATGATAAAAGTTTTAAGAACTAAATAGCGTTACTGAATGTAAAGTACATGTCTGATACGGTACATTTAGATTGTGTGTGTGTGTGTGTGTGTGTGTGTGTGTGTGTGTGTGTGTGTGTGTGTGTGTGTGTGTGTGTGTGTGTGTGTGTGTGTGTGTGTGTGTGTGTGTGTGTGTGTGTGTGTGTGTAGTTAGACGTGCATATGTGTAGCCAGGGATAGCACCCTGTCCAGGGTCAAAGAGAGCAACACACCTGAATATGGAAAAAAAAACAACTAAATTTTCATTTGGGAGTGGTGGAAAGAAAGAGAAAACATGACTGTTCATGTAGGCAGCAAAAAACTGTAAAAGAGGGATAGAGTTGTTGACATATAGGGGGAGGAAAAGAGTGATATGTGGGGGGCTGGATGGAGAAATGGGAATGAGAAAAAGAGATTTGGGGTGAAATATAGGTATGGGTGTGTCCATTGAGTCTGTCATCAGGGCCACTTGTTCCATTGGTGTCTGTTTTACATAGAGGTCTTTCCTTCCTCTATGACACTGCATCAGCATCACCACGCCTCTCTCTGTCCCCTCTCTCTTTATACCGCTTCCTCTGTGTTTTTATACCCCTCCCTTTCCCTTTCTCCTCCCATTTTTCACAGATACACTCACATGCCATGCACCGGGGATGCCTGAATCTGTGGAAGTCCTGATCAGAGTCGTCGGAGTCCCCGGTCTGCTGAGAGCTGAGCCTAACAGCTCTGTGCTCAGTTAAACCCAGTCCAGCCTTGCTCAGCAAATATCTCTGCATTACAATAAGAAGGTGAAGCCCTGCTTACTGGAGGCACACTGGAAAAGGATTTTCCTACAGCCTGTGGACATTTGCCAATAGTGGTGAAGAAAGGGATGCTGCTTCTTTATGAACACAGGGATATTATGACAATTAAAGCTGTGTGGTGATGCATTTGAGGAATGCAAAGCTTCTCCACTCCACTGGAGCTGAATGGTTGCAGCAAATTGCTTTGGAAGAAAAACACCACCTTTTGCTAGACACTTTACAAGTATATCCATTTTTTCACCATGTACAAATGAAGTAAAAGGTGCAGTCAAGAAAAATGTGCACGATGCATATCAAAAAGAGTTTCCATCACAGGGGATCAACAAGCTGATTGACTCTTTTTTTACCAAGACTGAGAGACCATCCACCCACCCATCCATCTGGCTATAATGGAGCTACGAGGGACCCGTGGGACAATGGGCCTGGACTCGAGGGGTCAGGGGTTGGGGTTTGGCATGCCAGCCATCGGCATTCCAGCCAGCTCCATATTAACTGCAGTGCAGCATCAGGACTACTCAGCCGGTGTCTGGCTTCGCAGGAAGGACAAACTGGAACATGTAAGTTCTGAATGCTGGAGCTGGGGTCGGAGAAAGTCATTCAGTTAATACATATTTATTCAAGAAATACTTATTTGTTTGTGACAAAATATTAAATCCTTTCTAATTACTGTAAAGAGTAGTGCAATACAACTGAAAAACACTATTCCACTAATATACTATAGAGGTTGTTTTAGCCAAAACATGTCACATTCATGCTTTTTTCTCAACTGAAACACACAAATACCTATTTGTGAGTAACCACTGATGCACGTTCTTCTGCACTGATTACTGTTTTTTAAGGGATTTAGAACATTAATAACTGCTTACAGCAACCTTAATGTGAAGATTTGATGATTCTCTCTGTTTTCTATCATTGTGAATTAGACAAAACAAGACATTTGAATTCATCCCCTTCAGCTCTGGGAAATTATAATTGTAATTCTTCATTATATTCATACTTTTACAAATTAATCAATTATTAAAATAATTGTTAATTTCAGACCTGTTGCACATATACATGTTTTTATAGTAAATTGGCATACAGTACCATGGAGTTTCTTTTTGGTGTCCCTTCCAAACCCTTGTTTCATTAAGACATTTAGTGTAAGTTTCTAAATGTTGCATGTTGTAGGAGATCTCCAGTTATGGCTGGAGGAACAAACTGTTTTTCAGTTTACACTCTGCAACACTTTGCCTTTCTTTCTTTTTTTTGTGATATTCAACAATCACTTTTGTTTTCTGTTAGAAAGGAGTTGTAAGGTCCTTATGGTACTCGCTGCTTAAGGTAAACAGTATCAGCATTCTACACAGGGCTTTTATGTGTAGACATTTAGCATCAGGGAAAGGAATGGAAAAGGTGTGTGTTGAATATTTGATGTTGGAGGGGAACAGTGCCATGCTCAGAGAGCAGCTTTCTAAGCCTGTATAACCAACTAGGATGATAAATCAGCCTGTCCCCCTTTCTGCAGGCCCACACTCAAACACATACACGATGCACACGGCCAGTTAAACGCACACACATATACTGTGTGTTTTTGCAGACACCAGACCACACACAGACAAGCTATTTTTCAGACAAGCCAGTCGCTTAATAGGCAAGGAATTTTTGCAGTGACACATACACACACACACACACACACACACACACACACACACACACACACACACACACACACACACACACACACACACACACACAAATATTTAGCATTAATGATTAGGGACGACAAATGCAAACCCGACAGTCTCTATGCACCTAGTTAACAACAAATTACTTTTTTTTTTTAAATGTTGCATTAAACCTAATAAAGGGAATCTAATGCTCAGGGCGTGTTGTCAACATCTGACTGATTACATTTCTCTTTAAAAAAAAAAACTCATTATTATTTAATGGAATTTTCTTCTACAAATCCAGCCCGGACATACTGTACATTTAACATCAGAACAAGAGCTGCCCTGTTGACAAGGACGTTAAATGGGTAGTCAGTACTGTAGGAGAAGCATGAGATAAGACATTGGATAAAGAGTGCTTTAAGGACATTGAGTACCGCTGTCAGCGTGATTCAAGTCACAAGTTCAGCAACAACTTGCAAAACTTCATGTGAAATCTGTGAGGCTAGCAACAAATAGGATTCACAACAGTGTCCAATTACTGTAATACCAAAGGTGAAAATTAATATAGTTAAATAACAAATCTTTATTAAAATAACGTTTAATCAACTTATGCGCCAGTCAAACATTCCTGTTCAGTTCAAGCATGAGCCTCACTCAAGGCCCCTTGGCAGTGTGTGACTTTGGGCTGTCCCCAGACAAAAGTTGACAGTAATGAGAAATGTGATGATGATGATCGTCAATTTAAAAATGGTGTTCTTAGATAGAAAGGACCAAATTACCACACGGTGATGGTGAACGCCATACTTTTTACAAACTTAAAAGTTTACAGTGTGAACTTGTGTGATTGTTGTTATTGCTAGTTATTGCTATTGCTTAGTCTATAGTCCTTTAAACAGTATAGTCCTTTATTATCATTTATTATTACATGAACCTATGCTGACTGCATGTGCAGTGTGGTTACTGCCGCTTCTTTTCTAAAACTATGTTAGTGCATCTAAGTGGATGTTACACCATTAGGAGTCTTTGTTTAATGGCTATGGATACTGTGTAGTCATTACTGATAGCTTATATTTAATATGCTAAGGTTTCAAATGCACATTGTACTTAGGTACATAAATTACCATTTCAAGTTTCTATTGATTAAGTGTATCCACTGTATACTCTTAAGATGGACTTAAAGTAGACATATGTGTAGCAGCCAGGTTGGGAGGCTTAGTCTGGCTCAAAGATGGTGAAATGTCCCAGATCAGTAATAATACTGGTCAAACCACATAGGGCCCTGGCCCCTGAGGCTTTCTCTCCTGGATACAACGTGGTCTAAGAGGTTTATGTTCACTTTTATCTCATACTGTGGGAGACTGACAGTCATGAAGATGAAGATTATGAAGAAGAGAGTTAAGGACATTTAGAAGTTTTATTCAGCTCAAACTGAAACAAAAAGCATTCAGCCATTGTATGAACGTTCGGCCCATCTTTTTGACACTAGTTCAACGTTAGCTATCAAATAAAAGCTAAAAAAGGCAAACAGAAGGATCTATGTAATCCATTTGGGATAAGTGTCCAATCACAGATACAAATAATACAGTTTTGATTTGAAGGTGAAACATTATGGCTTTGATTGGGAGGAATGCGCAATATCTTGGTGTAGGGCATCATGCAATATTATTGGTGTGCATTTTCTGGTGTCTCTGAATCTATGCGTTTTACTGAATGTTAACTGTAGTTTGTACATACAGATCTATATGGAGAGGCTGTGTGCTGCCACATCACCTGTGTTCTCACGAATGGTGGGGAGTAGAAATAATAATCCGATGATGCAATGTCAGCAAGATTCATACTGTAAAATGACCAGATGGCCTTGGCTTTCAAAAAATCTGGTCCTTAAACTCCGATGGTTGACAAATTTACACCTTCCCATGGTATAAACTGTATTTTTATATCGCCCAATGGAGGTGAATGGGATTTCACTTGTAATGCTTACAGCATTTAAAGGTGCCCTGCCACACAAAACCGTTTTTACTTGTATTGTTTGAAATATGTTAGGTCCATATGTGTTTGTGTTATGTCGTGAATGTGAAAATGAACTGCTACCTCCTCTGTCAGCTCTAGCCACTGAAAAGAAATAAGCGGAGAAATCAGGCCAATTACAAAAGCTGGTCAGTCTGACGTGGTGTTGCTTGAGCTCATTACTATTCATGAGCTCGCCCATTTGCGCTGGGTAAAGGATGCTAATAGCCAGGCTCTCATTGGTTAGCCAATCAGAGTCAAGCAGCTTAGCTCATTGAATATTAATGAGAACTGGCACAAATCAAGCTGAGTATTCCTGCAGGCTTTCTATACCACGCTAGAATGGCTTGAAACAAGGTAACCAAGGCATTTTTTAAACAAAACAACAAAAATGTTACAGAGTCCATAGTAGAACTTCAGACATTACCACAAAGTAATGAAATACATGTGACAGGGCACCTTTAAATATTACATTTAAAAAAATCCACAGCAACATACTTTCCAGAAACAGTGTCCCAGTTCTGAATCATCCGGATACACAACACAGTTTTCATAGGAACTAAATTGTGGTGAAGAAATAGTCCTTAAAGCTCCATTGTGTAATTTTTTTTAGTTGATTCTTAGCAAAGAACCCTTTGTTCTTTCATAAATATGTGCTCACTCATGTGTAATTACTTCCACCAACTAATCAAAGTATTCTTGTATGTGTAGAATCTGCCATTCAGAATCATTCAGAACAAACGAGCGAGTCGCTTGAATGGCGGCAGCCATGTAACGCCTCCATCTTTAAAATACATTAGCCAAAGAGGAGAGAGACATACCTCCGCCTTTCATGCTTTTACACTCTGGCACTCTGGCACCGTGATGAATGCCAGGGAGGGGGAGAAGATAACAGAGTCGCCAAGGAAGTTAAAAAGAGAATTTTAAAAGGACAACGCAACAAGACCAAGGTTAATATTGGAGTGGCTTTTCCAAGATGGAAAGAGCTCATAAGGAGCAAGGATTTTATAAAGGGACACCGAAGTTGCCTGCTTTCTTCTCAAAAGGTAATTCTGCCTATTTGTGTAAATTCAAAGTTTTAGTTGCTTGGCTAACTATAGCATGGTTGTGCATAACGCTAGAACGACGTCTAGAATACTTTTCCTCGCGTCAATGATGAAAAAGGATTGTCTACCTTGTAACATAAACGTAATCATATGTGTCATGATTTCCCTGGCAGACAATTCACATAATGGAGTTGTAGCACAGACTAGGCTACAGCTAGAACAGCTGCGTGTAAACGATGGAGACACTAAGAACTCATTTCGGTTTCATTGACATGATTTTTCATACTGCTCAGAGAAATATATTAAAAACACAAACCTCCGTTGCTTCTCTCCTACGCTGTAAACATTGCCTTACACTATTAATCTCGTACAATATACAGAATAACGATAGCACTGATACTTTACTAACATTAGCTTGCATATGTTTGGGAACCTGATAGCTGATGTTAGCAATGAAATGGTATCAAAATAACGTAAAACTATTATTACACTGGAAGGACGAAGTCATACTTCTTGGAATAATACAGCCACCATAGGAGTTAAAATGCGCTTGGAATGGGAGGGGCTAGAAAGTAATATTCAGTTGGTTGTCATATACAATTTCACCGCTAGATGGGTGAAATTCTTACACAATGTAGCTTTAAAGACTCACTCTAAGTAATGACAGGTTCACAGGCATTAACAGATTCACAAAAACGCAGTGACGATTTTTTAAGGAGCGTTGAACTCAATTACAGTTCCCTAGAACTTCCCTAGATGATCTTAAAGGATTACATTTAATCCCTACAAATCCCTTTGACAAAGGGTAGTTACTCCATGAAGAAACCAGAGCTGCATTAATGCTGCTGTCTTCTGTGGGCATTTCCTACAAGCTGAACAAAGCTCTGCTGTTCATCCCTATTATCTGGTGAAGGCTTTGGGCTTTGTCTCCTCTTTCAAAGCAGCATAGACCTGACCTTTTCACATAAAGATTGACATGTTTTCAGTTTTGTGTTCCTTTCTTTTTTTTATCTGACAGTTATTCAGCGGTAGGGAATACTCACCTTGAGCTTTGTGCTGTAACTGTCTCTCTACACAAGTCAGGCATAGAGCAGTTTCCTTATAACGCTGTTAGATAGCTTTAATCGTTCAATAAGATGTTCAAATATCATCGTTTTCTCATCAACATAAAAAACAAATCAGTGTCAGTGTGATTGGTTAATTAAAGGTGTTTTCTGATACCCATTGGACAGGATATTCTCTCTGTGTGGTCGATGTAAGACAGCCAGTGATGGGAAGACAGTAGAATAATAGAGGGAACTCTTCATTGCCTGCAGGGGCTGATTAGAGTTAGCCAAGCTTTCACATATAAGGATTTTTTTCCTACCCAAGGGTCCTTTTGCAGAAAGTGAGACAAGGAGAGAGAGAAGTCTTTATATTTGTGAGAGGGACGTATTGCTGATGTGATTTTATATTCAGAAAAAAAAAATCTATGTAGAGTGTTTAATACTGGGAGCCAATTAATTTGATACTTGGGGTATTTGGCTCCCTGTTTGACAGCTTGGCTCAAGTTCAGCTTCACTTTAGCAGTAATTTAACATTGTGCGCAGGTTTCTGGTTTTAATTAAAGTTTTCCTTCCTCCTGTCTGTTTGTTGCTAAAACATTGTGTGATGCCTTAGCTGTTAAATATCAAACTGATGATTCACTCACTGTCAACTGCTAGACCAAATCACCAAATCGAGGACATGGATTAACACTCCAGCATTCATACTGCTATTCAGTCATCTTGCGGTTATCTAAATGCCACCCCCTAGTGAGACTTAATCATCTATGAATCACTGTATTTTGTTCTCTCTTCCTGTAATTAGTTTAGGCATACATTAATCTGCAGTCAAGAAGTATTTGTGCAAAGTGACATGGTCAGAGAATATGTGTCAGAAGTACGAGTTCTGCTTTTTAAACATTTTACTTAAAGGTGCCCTGCCACACGTATTTCATTACTTTGTGGTAATGTCTGAAGTTCTACTATGGACTCTGTAACATTTATTTGTGGAAAAAATGCCTTGGTTACCTTGTTTCAAGCCATTTTAGCGTGGTATAGAAAGCCTGCAGGAATACTCAGCTCGATTTGTGCCAGTTCACATTAATATTCAATGAGCTAAGCTGCTTGACTCTGATTGGCTAACAGCTAGCCAATGAGAGCCTGGCTATCAGCATCCTTTACCCAGCGCAACTGGGCGAGCTCATGAATAGTAATGAGCTCAGGCAACACCACGTCAGACTGACCAGCTTTTGTAATTGGCCTGATTTCTCCGCTTATTTCTTTTCAGTGGCTAGAGCTGACAGAGGAGGTAGCAGTTCATTTTCACATTCACGACATAACACAAACACATATGGACCTAACATATTTTAAAAAATAGAAGTAAAAATGGTTTTGTGTGGCAGGACAACTTTAAATGAAAGTATAGACGTATCATCACCAAATTGCATTTCAATATCACACAATATTAAAAGTAAAAGTACTCATCAGGCATAATGGACCCTTGAGATTACTACTGTATGTTATCATGTTGTTTTTTTCACACCCAATTATTATAACTGATGTATTGTGTAAACAGCATTATAATGTCTGGTCGAGGTGGAGCTAATTTGAACTGCTTTAACACTTTAACCCATACATTTTGCATTTCTAAGCAGTATATACACATCTAATAACACATTATAATGCAGTTGTAATGCAGTTATAAGGACATTTGTAAGTGTTCATTAGTACTTGTCAAGAATTGTACCACCTCATTTGAAGACATATTTACAACTGAGTTGTACTGTATTGTCATTCATGTTGTCATTGCCAGTCACCAGTCACCATCCACTTAGGGGTGCACATAAGCTGAGTTATAGTTGACATATATACAAAACAGTTATATAGCTATTTGTATCTATATTATAGTGTAATATAAAGCATTTAGTCAATGTTAACATACTGCTTATAAATGCTCAATATGTGGGGGTTAAAGTAAAGTGTTATTACTATTTTATATATGGCAGTTGGTAAGTAGCTTAATCTATAGCAATGCATTATATTTCACAAGATCACCATATGTTAAAATAAATCTTAATATGCAAAGAAACTAACAACTACTGGTCGTCATGGTGATATTATAATGGCCTATAAACTTCAGATAAAATCATCTCCTTGTGTATAAGCCATATGCCATAAGCCAACATGTTATTTTGTATCATGTCATTCACAGAGGCTTTATGAAAGAGTGTATGACTGGCCATGTAATGTACAGTATATGCAGTGATTGTGTCTGTACCATTTAGACCTTAAGAACAGTAGAGGGAGCTATTGCCTCTGTGCACACATCTGACAGTCTGTGTGCAGGTGTGTGTTATACATACAGTACCACGATAATGAACACTATCAGTTTCAACACTAACTAATTAAATATCTTTCCAGGATCCACGGGTTTGAATTATGCAGGCTGTCAGTTTTACCATATGTGGGCTTTAAATCTCCCATGTCTCATTTACTTTAATTGGATAGTTTTTGTATGGGTTTCTTTACTGCGTGGTAGCTCAGACTGCAAAAATGTTACCTCCTCTATTTCTTTCGGTCTTACACTCTCTTAACACACACACACACGCACACGCACACACACACACACACACACACACACACACACACACACACACACACACACACACACACACACACACACACTACATGCAGAGACAGATTAATGGTGAGACTCCACTGGAAGCCATACATGCTTTTTCATGAGGTGAACTAATTAGGCAATTAGTTGAAATTCATTAGACTCAAAGACAAGCTACTTTAGTTAAAAAATTGTTACATGAGTGTGATTGCGGGGTGCTGACTGATTTGTGAAATCCATATGTCATCGAAATGTCAGGGATTGAAACCTGGGTTAAACATCTGAGTGGGATAATCTACATGTCAGAAAAAGAAGCTCTATAAGCGCTTCCAGCATTGAGCTCAGAACAGGAGTTAAATAGTTTTTTTTTTTTAAATATTCCATTCTGCCCTCTCTAGTATCTTGATTTATAGAAATGTGTTGTATTGAATTTCACATGCGAACAATTCACTGCTTATAGTTTTAATACTGGAAGCTTAGTACACTCTCACTGAAATCTTTAATAAAGCAGAGCTACAAAGCTATCTATTATTACTTGATGCCTTTATTGCAGAGTATCTTCTTTAACATCTATGTGGTTGTGTGAATCAGGTTTTAAAGTGTGTGCTGACTGTTTAATGATTCATGAAAAGGGACTCATTGCTTCTGAGCCTTTAAGGGGTGATAGAATGCAAAACTGATTTTACCTTGTCATAGTTGAATAACGACAGTTTGGTGGGTGAATAGGACATACATAGAACCTCAAAATCCCATTGACACCTCTTTCCTCTGCAAATCTCACAATTTGAAACTGCCTCCCCCTTTTTTATGCGAGAAATCAACTATGTGGAAGTCAAATATGGGCCGTTTTACAAGAATTGATGGCTAATTGCAAATTCTGTCCGACTGTGTGTCGGTCACCGTTTTTGGGTTACTGGACTACCAAACGCTGCTGCGCTGACAGAGCTCCAGGGCCTGTAGCTCGCTGTCCTCCTTCCCTTCTTCCTGCTAAATGGCCGGTGTGTGTGAGTGAGAGCGTGGTCAGTGAGCTTGTTACACCCGCAATCTCTTACCACAGGTTACAGTTAATCTTATAATGGATATGTGTGTTGAGTTATTTAAACAAACAACAAACGAAATAAACACCTCGAGCTCTATCAATGAGAGCTAGCTAGCCTCCTCCTAACGAGAACTCTGAAATTCACAAAAATGCCTTAAATTTTAATCGGACAAAAGTGTTAGCTAAGCTTTGTAAGACCTTAGGGTAGCTGTGATATACATGCCGTGACGAAATTCAAAGTGTAAATATACTATAGTTATGCCGAAGGTGTAGCTAGATAGCCGCGATCTTTACCCATAGGATTGAAGGGACACTAGAAGCTAACAAACCCCTCACATTCACAAAAATACATTAAATTGAAATCAGACACAAGTGTCCACTTTGTAAGACCTTAGGGTAGCTGTAATATAAGTAGAGTGATGAAATTCGAACTGTAAATATACTATAGTTATGCTGAAAGTGTAGCTAGCTAGCTGCGATCTTTGCCCATAGGACTGAAGGGGCACTAGCAGCTAACAAAACCCCTCACATTCACAAAAATGCATTAAATTGAAATCTGACACAAGTGTCCACTTTGTAAGACCTAAGGGTAGCTGTAATATAAGTGGCGTGACGAAATTCAAACTGTAAATATACTATAGTTATGCCGGCAGCCGGCAGCTGGCCAGCTCCGCACAGCCCCGAGCCCCGGTAGTCTAGTAACCCAGAAACGGTGACTTTCACTGGGTATGGAGCCCAGTCCGACACATCTTACCAAATTTGCAATTAGCCATACATTTTCGTAAAACGGCCCATATTTGAGCTTTATATAGTTGATTTCTCGCATAAAAAAGTCTCAGAAGTGAATTTGCTAATGAAATAGCAGACAAACAATGTATAACGTTGCAGTGTCTGAAATATAAGACCTGTATGTGGTTGGCTCACCAATCAGCAGCTCATCTAAATATTCATGAGCAAACCATGTTTGGAAGAAAAGCTCTTGTTCCAAATAGAGCCATATTCACAGGGTAGTTAAGGGCCCACAGAATAGCACTTGGGCAATTTTCAGCCCAGCCAATGTCACATACCCTATTAGGAGACCTTAAGGAACAGCCTGAAATACCCTATATAATCATTCTTTCACCCCTTTTAGGTCAGGGAGTCCTTCTGGTGCAACATTACTTCCTGTCCGCAGGGAGTATAACTTATTTATCACAATATACCTGTTTCCATTCAGAGCAAACAATGATAAATGTACAGGTAGGAAGCTCACTGATGCTGTGGGGATTAACCCCCTTGGTTATGTGGTTTCTCTAATAACCCTGACAACTACCCTTTTGACTGCATGTGGCACTTGACAAATTCATGTTGATTAGCCACTGAGATGTTATCCAAATCATATGGATGTATAGTTAGGCTACATTTGCTTTAGTAGACACCTACTTACAGAAATAGGTCAACATTTTGGGAAATACACTTATTCACTTTCTTGCAGAGTTAGGTGAGAAGATCAACAGTAGGCCTATTTGTCCCTGATCCAATCCATGGGCAGCTGAGCATTCTTTAAATCTTGATATGGTTCATGTACAAATACAAATTGTGCATGAAAAAGAAAGCAAGGGCAAGTGTGAAACATTCATTGGCAACTTTGCAAGTTGTGCATCTGTTCCATCACTCCAATTAGAGTCTGCGCCTTGTCTTCACACTCCTGACATCCTGCAGTAAAATCTGGTACAGATAGTTACGAAACCTCATGGCGAAATCTCATTCAACAACTGATGATTGTTGGGGTAAGTCTTTTCCAGGCTGTCACTTCCTGACAGTACGCACGCACGCACGCACGCATGCACGCACACACGCACACACACACACACACACACACACCAAACTGTCATTAAAAGACCGAGCAAAGTCTCCCTCGTTCTGTTTTGAGCACTGCCAAGTCAGCTAAAAAATCACAGTTCTGCAGTGCAATACAATATAAAAACTCCAACTTTTACAGATGGATGGCAACAAAACTCCTACACTTATAAATATATGAATATCATAATATTAGCCACACATGTAGTTAATAATAGGCACTATAATTAAAGCTCCTGCTCTGAAGTGTGCATGATAATGTTTGTAATGTAATATCTCAATGATCTCATGTGTTTTATTTGTTGCATCTTTGTTTATAGTCAGTTCTTTGCTATTTCAGGATGATTTACATGGAGTAAGAATAAGAGTTAGGATGATCTATTGATTTTGTTTATCTATCTATCTTGCTGTCTGCAGACTGTTGTTATAAAACAGAAGAATATCCCATAATACAGATCATCATTGTAGCCTTGCAAGTGATTAGGGAAATTTGTAGTGTAAATTACAGTTATAATGTTTGTTTTAGTGTTTTATTGTCAATGCAGTAAAGTTGTACTGAGCTAGAAGCTGCCGGTGGGTTTGAAAGACATTAGAACAATGTATTTACAAGGGCTTTAACAATGGAAAATAAAAACTGTATCGTCTATTTAGTATGATTCTCTCTGCTCCACCATTCTGCATTCATAGTGAGTAACAGTTCTTACAAATGACAATTGACTGACTTTATGCCTAAAAAGACATACTTCTACCAACCACCAGTATATCTAACAATTCAGAGTTGCATTTTAATTGGCAGACATTGACATTGGCTGAAAACTGACTGACAAAAATTAAATAGAGTAAGGGACTGTTCGTTATTTAATTAAGGGGCCACCGGAGTAGTTTTGTGGCCTCTAACCTAAAAAGACTTGACCCTCCCCTTGTAAGTAATAATTTTCCTACAACCCTCTCCTTGCATGCAATTTTGCACTTACCAAAGAAGTACAGATACCATTTGATTTTTACAGCCCTGACCTACAGCAGTTAACTTCTGCATTCTCATCTTATACATCCCACTCCTCTGTTATGGTGTGGTGGCCATTTCAGTAGATTTACTCACTAACATTGTTGTGGAAACACAATAAGCATGGAAACTAAATGCACACTTCATGCATTACTGCATTACTTCAAATACTAAGTTACTCCTCTAGTAAACTAGTATTCACATGAAATAAAACAATAAAACATTGAGACCATTCAGCAAAGGACACTGGGACACAGTCAACACTGGTTGCTATGGACTTGTCACTAGGCTTCGTCATTGTATATTTTAGCACATAGGTAAAGCTGCCGAAGCTGAACATTAGGCTATATTCCAAAACACATATGTTTATTTTTAAAGCAGATTTTAAGTTACATTGTAACAATTTAACAATTCGCCCTTATGAAATCCAATCGCGGCACGGCGGTTTCGGAACGCAATAGACAGACGCTTACGTTCCGCAGCGATCAGTAGATCCACAAAAAGGTAAATGACACGGTGTATCCAGCAAGGCCTATACGAGCGTCACATTCACCAGCCAGCTCCAAACAGGTGAACGAGGCCTCTCCACTTCACCGTTTAAACAAAGTGGAATAAACGTATAAAAGTCCAAATCTACACAAAACCTGCAATCAATTAGTAAACTGACATCACATTTATATACATGGTATTTAGGAAACCTTTATTGCAAGGTTGGCACGGCAAGATGTCCAGACTAGTACAACAATAACTTTCATTTTTTGCGTCCTGCTGCTCCCATTGTCAGCCAGGTAATATTTTTTTTTACTAAAGCAGTATATGAAATCAGATGTATTACCTACCACCATTTAGTTGTTTTGTGTTATTTAAGATGGTCATGCCAGATGTAATTATTCCACTCATTTTTTAAACAATGCAATTACCTGTTTGAGCCACCAGGGGGGCAGTGCTCCTCCTGCCCCCCCCCCCCCAGCAAACTCTGCGTATGCGGTCAGACCCATCTGCTAGGGGGCCGAGACTGAGAGCTACATGGATAAATATGCACCAAACAAGCCACTTTGAAATTTTGCTCTTTTCATGAATAAAAAAGTTTGGTGACCCCCCCCTGCCCAGACTAAAAAATGTTGGATGACCCTCACCTCAGCAAAAAATAAAAAGACATGATCCATGGTCCCTAAGAAGGCCATTCTTCTCTTGCTACTACTCTGTAATTAGCTCTGACCTGTCAAGTGCAACAGCACCCTCCTTTGGCCATTCTGTGTCAGTACACAGCTGCAGGGCACACTGACTTGCTGTAAAATAAATTGACTATCTCTATTCTGCATGCGAACAGGAGCTGCGGTGCATTTCAATGTGCTGCCATTGCATACTAAAAACGTGTGAAGTTAACCTCCAAGAATGATTACTTGACATGATATCTTTGCTTGATATCACCGAACATTACTCACACTGAGCTTCACTATTGAATACCATGAAGAATCTCTTTGTGATCCTCTGTGTGTGTGTGTGTGTGTGTGTGTGTGTGTGTGTGTGTGTGTGTGTGTGTGTGTGTGTGTGTGTGTGTGTGTGTGTGCCCTGAGTTTTTGCAAAAAATTGCTGATTTCATCACATGTGATCAAACAAACAGTGCAGGAGAGTAAAATAAAGTAAAGGTTGTAAATTATAGAATGAGTGTTTGCAAGTGGTTCACTGCTTTTTAGCTGTGCCTCTGCATCAATAAGACATTGTTCTGTACGTTTAAGGTTTTCAATCACATGGAGATTAATTAAGCGAGCGCAAAGGCAGGGCAGCTTACTATCATGCACAGTAGGGTGAGAGGACAGGTGGATGGATGGACTGTGAAAAAAAGAGGAGAGCCGGACCATCCATCTATTTATTCTCGCCTCCCTCCCTCTTTCTCTACATGGGAGAACAGAGAAATGTGAGCTTTCTATTAGAGGAAGAGGGTGGGGAGATAGACGGAGGGAGGGAGAGTTAGAAGGAGGTGGACGAACACACGATCTGGTGAAACAAGAAGAGATGAGGAAAGTGAGACAGAAAGGAGGGAGGACAGAAAAGAGAGCAGTGCCGATGATAGAAAAAGTGTGAGTAGAGGATAGATGGATGGATAGATATATAGATAGAGGCAGAGAGCATCCTGTTAGGATTTAGGTGTGTCCTTCTGTGTTAGAGTTAACAGGCAGGAGAAACAGCACTTTCCCTCTCCGACACACACTCATCTCACAAACATACACACGCATTTACAACACATCATTTTATGCTGCGGAGAGGTACCGACTCCCCTCCGCTGTGACTCCAGGGGAAGAGGCGACAGATTTTATAGCTTACACACACACACACACACACACACACACACACACACACACACACACACACACACACACACACACACACACACACACACACAGAAAAGCACGTGTTTCAGAGTGGACTAGCGACTGAAGGATGCGCCATGAAGGTGAGGTGTCCTTACTATAAATTTGTTTAGTTTGTATGTGTGTGTGAATGTGTGTGCGGTGTTGCTGGGCTCTCAGCCAAACATTGTTTTTTTTATTTTACTGTCTTACTGTCATTACTTTGACTATCTATCTATCTATCTATCTATCTATCTATCTATCTATCTATCTATCTATCTATCTATCTATCTATCTATCTATCTAATGCTAATGGTCTTGAACTGAAAGAAATGTTGTGCTCTTTACCCGTGTGCTGTAGATGAGAAAGTGATAATGTTTCTCTCTGGAAGCTCAGATGTTCTGACTGTTCTTTGGCTTCAAGTGATTCACACTCAAGTGGCTTTTTAACTGTGAACGTATGTGTATGTGTAGATGTGTGCGGAGAGGTAGTCTTGTGCCTTGTTTCTAAGAATCCAATTTTTGTATGTTATACTGATATTTATATCCTGGGAAGTAGTAAAACTGTGAAACTGTGTCCCTGTATGTGAGTCAATGCATGTTTACAGAGTGGTGCATACTTGAGTAAATCTAGAAGAAGGTGCTGATATTGCTTTCAGAGGCTAACATAGTTTGCTGTGACTGTTGTACACCTGATAAACATGCTGATAAAATTACATGCCCACCTTGTAGCAATCCTGTCTTACACAGCTTACTCACAGCTCCTTTACTGTGATACCTTCAGAACCTGTGAAGTGCACGTTGCTGGGCAGACCCAGGAAGACTTTTACAATAATGGTAGATATGATCTTTTTATTTTATTTTTGTGTACTGCTTTATGCAATGGAAAGAAGAAGATGTGATCCCCTACACATGCAGCATTAGTTTCTGAAAAGCAATTAGAGCTAGAACGATACATCGATCAATAATAGCTTATTGCAAATATAATCTCTATAATCTATATAATATAGAAATGTAATTTATAGGAGACAAGGTTGCGATACTGGGCTATATGTTGACCCAATATACGTTATATATGTGAACAAGAAGTTGCAGTACAGAAATGCCAAAATATGTTTCATTTAGAAACTGTTTTTTAGTTTGTCCACCAGAGAGCACTGACATGAAGTTTATTGTTCATAGTTCTTTGAATGAATTAATATTACGTAAGTGGTTATGGTACTATTAGCCGATATATTATAATCAGATTCTTTAAAAATTCTATATAAATATCAACCTTCTAGTATAAAAAGTAGCCTAATAAAAAAGTAATCTAGGCTTGTCTTATCAGACAAGACAAAATATATGCATGAATTTGTGTCATTTTGGGTAGATGGTACATAAAAACACAATTCCCCAGAAGTGAAATATCCCTTTAACCCAATACAGGAGTTCTAATTTCATAGCACACTTTATCATAACACAAATCAAATCAAAGAATGCTGGAGGACAACCAGACTAAGCTCACAGTCTCACCTCACTGTGAACTGACCAGGAGTATTACTCTAATTGTGTTCTACTGTCATTTTGTCCAGAGTGTGCCATAAGATAATCTTGGACAATTATAAATCAACCCTAGACATTTACAGCATTTTTTTCCCCTTTACTATCACTCCTTCTTTCCCTCTGTCTTCCTCTCTGATTCTTCCTCTTCGTCTCTGTCTCTCTCTGTCTCATGGTCCCATCAGTTTTTCAGCCTGGGTGCACAGAGCACTGCCTTATAAGTGGGATGCTGGACCAAAATTGTCTGGCCAAGTCTGACCTACTTCACTCTGACTGTCTAACAATGGGAAGGAGGGGAGAGAGAAAAGTGGAGGTAGTGATGGGAATGAAGAAGAAGAGAAGAGAAGAAAAGGATGTGGGGGAACGAAGATTACAGACAGGAAAGGTGTGGCAGAAAAGTCTTTCGTAACTCTGCTAACCGACAGCATCAATATGCTATATGAGTACACAGGCACACACTCCCACATCACATGCCCACACACAAACAGACTTAGAGGCCCACCAGACCATGGTACAAAGCACCAGCAGACAGTAGAGCCCAAAACACCTGAAATGGTATCCATGGCAACCAAACCACTGGCTCCCTGCATTAAACAGTGGGACAGATCCAGAGTCAGTGCATTCACTGTGTGTAATATTTCTTCAATGGTGTGTCATTCTGGCCAACCTCGCTTCTTGAAGAGGCTTGTGCGCACACACACACACACACACACACACACACACACACACACACACACACACACACCCACACACACACACACACACACACACACACAAACACACACTTCCTGAAAGCACCGATTCGGTACTGTGGGCATTATCCATCATTCTGTGTTAACAAGGGTTTAAACAGGCAAAACAAATTACACCTCTCAGAACATTACAAGATCTTAGCGGAGAACGCACAGTCCGATTTATCAAAGCATTAATTATGGATGGACCTTTATTGCATCAGATGTGTAGGAGGAGAGGAGAGGAGAGGATGTTGACTCTTTGTTGGTCAGCGTTCATCAGGGATTCAATCTTAATGCTTTCTTTGATCAAATAACATGATTAATCACTTTTCACAGGGGGTAATATTTTATATACACATTTTATAAATGTGTGTATTGATATGCATTACTGTAACTTGATAGTTTTGAGACAAGGGTAAGAGAGATTCAACTTCATAACAATAAGGATACATCAGTATAATTTAACAGTTTTATTCTGTTGTCTGTGTGACAGATGGCGTTGTTGTGAAACCAGTGGTATACATTTTTCACAGCTACTTTGGATGTGCATTTGTACTTGCTATTCAGTGTGCTTTCAGTACAGGCTCTTCAGTCTCATTCATGTCTCTGATAGGTCAGTGTTTTGTACACAGATTTTAGGCAGTTAAAAAAATGAGCCCATATTTTTTATATAATGGCCACATCTGGATGAGCCTCAGCAGAACTGCAGATGATGAGCAGGAGGTAAAGTATTTTGTGGCCGTGTTATTATCAATGCAGAAAAGTCTCGACTCAGTGATTTTAAATTTCTTTCCCTGTCCTGGTGTTAACTCTGCCAATAAACTTTCAAAGGCCAGCTTATTTCTGTGAGCTTCAGCATCCCTGCCTGCATGAGGGATAGAAGGCACAGAAGGCTGATAGACTGTCAGGGCCATGCACACAATACAATTCCAGTCATACACTCCACTCAAGGTAAAACTTTGCATCAAGCAAAAGCAACTATATCAATGTCTAACCATACAGACTGTTCTACAATAAAGGACATAAAGTGCCAAATGCCTCTGTTTAGTTCATGCGATCAGATTAACAAGGCTAATGTGTAGCAGCTCTGTGAGGCTGTACTCTGCACTCTGTACACAGCAGTTAAGGGATTGGCAGAATTATTATAATTCATCCCGAGGGGACAATTAATGTGTATGTGCCAAATGTCATGGCAATCCATCCAATAGTTGTTGAGACATTGCCCCAAAACCCCAAAATGTCAACCTTATGGTGGCGCTGGAGAAAATGTCAGAGGATCCCCAAATTAATGCATGGATTGTTTCATTATTTACAGTATTGATTATTTCAGTCCAGACCAAAGTGATGGACTGACCAACTGACATTGTCATCCAGCCACGCCACACAAAAACACATTGCCATAGGTATGATAGGCTGACATCACTAAACAGACATACTGTATAAGCCAGCCACACCAGGACAAATAAACACACACACATATTGTTATTTTTGAATTTGTGTAAGAAAGACAAGCACCCAGAGCACAGATGCTCAGATAAAAAGCTGCTGTAGTTTACAGATTCTGCATTGTGAAAAGTTGTAGGGGCTAACAAGTCTCTGAAAAAGGTCATGATGAAGAGTTCTTGCTCAGCTTTATTTTAGCTGCACTACAAATATTGGGACGAACAGTTCTCTTTGTCCCCAAGTTTATCACTTTATTTGGCAAAAAAAAATGGAAAGTTTTGTTCCTGAATTGGGTTTAAGCAAGAGTTGGGTATGTTTGATTTCATGTGTATTTGTAAATGCACCTGTTTGGAGAGTTTTTTTGTTTTTGTTTTTATCACAGAGCCATCTTTCTCATAAGCTTCTACAATCCAAACAGTTCCTTAAAGCTACATTGTGTAATTTTTTTAGTTGATTCTTAGCAAAACAACCTTTGTTTTTTCACAAATATGTGCTCATTCATGTGTAATTACTTCCACCAACTAATCAAAGTATTCTCGTAAGCGTAGAATCTGCCATTCAGAATCATTCAGAATACATTTGAGCGAGTCGCTCGAATGTATTCTACCATGTTGCGCCTCCATCTTTAAAATACGTTAGCCAAAGAGCGACATACCTCCGCATTTTGTGCTTTTACACTCAGTGGCACTGACTGTGACGAATGCCAGGGAGGGAGAGAAGATTACTTAGTGACTGCCAGCAGATTTGAAAGCCGGTTGAAGATGGAGCGCCTATCTAGGACATGTAACGAAGTCATCAAGGAAGTTAAAAAGAGAATTAAAATGACAACGCGACAGGCAAAGCAACAAGACCAAAGTTAATAATGGCGTGGCTTTTCCAAGATGGAAAGAGCTCATAAGGAGCAAGGATTTTAAAAAGGGACGCTGAAGTTGCCTACTTTCTTCTCAAAAGGTAATTCTGCCTATTTGTGTATATTGAAGTTTTATAGTTGCTTGGCTAACTATAGCATGGTTGTGCATAACGCTAGAACGACATCTAGGATACTTTTCCTCGCGTCAATGATGAAAAAGGATTGTCCTTGTAACATAAACGTAATCATATGTGTCCCTGGCAGACAACTCACGTCATGTAACACTGACTAGCTGGAGATACTAAGAGCTCATTTCGGTTTTATTGACATTGTTCATACTGCTCTGAAAAATATATTAAACGCACAAACCTCCGTTGCTTCTCTCCTATGCTGTAAACATTGCCTTACACTATTAATCTCGTACAATATACAGAATAATGATAGCACTGATACTTTGCTGACATTAGCTAGCATATGTTTGGGAACCTGATAGCTGATGTTAGCAATGAAATGATACCAAAATAATGTAAAGCTATTAATACACTGGAAGGAACTCTCACAGACAAAGTCGTACTTCTTGGAATAATACAGCCACCGTAGGAGTTACAACGCGCTCAGAATGGGAGAGGCTAGAAAGTAATATTCAATTGGTTGTCATATATAATTTCACCGCTAGATGGGAGAAATTCTTACACAATGTAGCTTTAAAAGTTCAAATACAGGACACATTGCTTCAAAGATTGGTTAGCTCATATCTTTTTTTTTAAATGTTGTCATTTTGCCATCAAAAGTCCAGTCGAATTAAACAAGAGGAAACGGGAAACGAGGCCTTATTGTGAATCAATTCATGACAGTCACTCTCTCTGTCTTTCTTTGTTCCCTGCCATCGCGGTAATTTAGCTGAGGCCTGTGGCTTGTCAAGGGATCAAGCCCAAGCAGCTCTACTGGCAGAGCTTTAATGAAACCCTTTTTGGCTCACAAATGATGTGTGTGCTTGACTGTTGTGTATGTGTGTGTATGGGTACTCAGTAAACCATCCTCTCTGTCTCTATACACCAGCTGAGCTAATGTAATTGAACATCCTGCTGATTC
This sequence comes from Sander vitreus, assembly GCF_031162955.1. Lineage (NCBI taxonomy): Eukaryota > Metazoa > Chordata > Actinopteri > Perciformes > Percidae > Sander > Sander vitreus. The sequence continues at coordinate 23,137,700 of NC_135871.1, forward strand.
CACCACAAACGCATGGAGTCACACACATACACAACACATGCACAAGCAGTGAAGTGTAGTTGTTTGTGATGTGACCAATGGCAACAAGATACACTCGCTATTATGGATAATGCAGTGGCAGGAAACACCATCGGAAGCGTGAAGAAAAATGCAGGGGTCTGCAAAAACATCTACTTTTAAGTAAAACGAGAACGCTGGGAGCTAGAGGACTGTCATCAACAAAAAGCACATATCTCATGTATCGCTACACATGCAGGAGGGTATTGTACAAATGATATCTTATTATATTACTGACTTATATTATTGACAGATGGAGTGTCTGTTTAAAAAGTACAGAAATTGTAAAACAGGAGGGTTGAAATGCTGGCTCAGACGGTTGTGTGTCTGTAGGAGTTTACGTTTACATTGTTCTGTGTATTTGTATGTGGTGGCAGGAATATGCTGGGCAGAATAATAATAATAATAATAATAAACTTAATCTATATAGAACTTTTCTTAACATAGTTACAAACTGCTCTCCAAGGAAAAGAAAACAGAATAAAAGCAAGTAAATCATCAAACTGGGACAACAAAATACTGTTAAAAGAAGATTAAAAAAATGACATAAGTGGCAAGATAAAAAACAGATTCAATATATTTCATTTTTACAAATGGTTTCTTATTATAAATTAATGTGTGGTGTGGTTGAGTGAATAGGGTGAGAACAGTCAACTTTGCATAAAAATAGTACAATTGTGCAATCAGATATAACACAATACTACCAATTGAAACTTCACTTTGCTCAAACCATAACAGAGAGTGGAGCCAAATATGTACATTAAATAAACCAACCATGTATCTCAAGATCCACAGAACACAAGATACATGTTCAAGTCCAAATTAGAAATAATTTTCCTAATCAGCATCTTAAGTAATAGACAAGTCAATTCAATATTTTAGGTCTACTAATGAAGACAACTATGAAAACAGTGCAATTGCTTATTAAGTGGCTATAATTATTTTTATTTTTTTACAATAACGAAATCAATCTGACAATGAAAAATGAATGTGACATTGTCAAAGGGGTTAATCATAGTGATGAACCTGCAGAGAATTATCAGCTGAATGTGCAGCTCCCCACTGTTTTACACAGCTTTATAATGAGTTTCAGCTCATTGTTTAGCACAACTTTACTGTTTTGGTTCATTCTCATTGCTTACAGTAGTGTTTTTGGTTGCTGCAGGCAGCTGTTTTCAGCTGTTTTAAGCTCTATAAAACTGCTGTCTACCTGTTCACCACAGACAGTGGTGAACAACAACTAGCCGGTAAACACAGTGGAGCATTTAGCAAGTAACGAGCCAGATAGACTGAGAATGAATGTTCGTCAGGTGGACAGAAACAGGACTTGAAATTAACAATAACGTTGCTCCATAACTGCTAGATGTATAAATAAGCAACTGTTTGCTAACAAGTTCAGCATATCAACTTAAAAGATGATATGTCAATTTTGTGTTGTGCCAAATAAATCAGTTATCTGTTATTGCAGGCTTAAGAAAGTTGAATTATTATTATTAATATTATTATTAAAATGAAGCATACAGCCTAATGTTAGTAATAGTAGTAGTAGTAGTTAGTAAAAACTGCCTTTCTGTCTGCAATGAGTGGAGATCAAATGCAAATCTGCAAATAATAATAAATACATCTTTAAAACAAAGGAAAATAGATAAAATAGAGAGGATGCTATTTGGAAAGGGACAAAAAGGAGCAAAGGCGATAAACTCCTGACACATTTATTTTTATTCTTACTGCTGACACGGCAAAAAATGAAAAATAAGTCTTTCCACTGTTTTCAAATCACTCAGTGCTGTGCAGCATAATATACCTATACTTACAGTTTTTTTTATTATGACGTTTTCAAGGTGTAGTGCATGGAAATATGATCCGCTGTGAGCACGGTGTATTTTATTTTGAAAATTAACCAGATATTTTGTTTCTGTACTCAACTTCCTGTCCCGCACAATCTGCCCTGTGCTGAATTTCTGTGGAGCTCTCCGGCATCCATCAAAAATAGATTCTTTGCGTATCTGTTCCTGAGGGCTGCGGATCGCCGGAGCTGGGACGGAGTCGGAACGCAGCCGTTCCACAGTCAGTGGAAATACACACATTGACTTTAATAGCAACCTATTGACTCCGCTGCCGTTTCGGAGCGGATCCACAGCCGTTCCGCAGTTGGTGGAAATTGGGGGTTAAAGAATGTATGGAGTGCTGTTGTGTCTTTCTTATGCAACCAAGTGCCCCCAGCTTAAAGACTAGACCAAGAGGAAGGCAGGGCTGACTGAACGGAGCGACAAGGGTTTATTGGGTGAGTTAACGGTGGGCTCAGGTCTCATCATGGTCAGCAGGGCTCTCATGTCATTTTAATGGGACTATAATTGACTTATTGATTTTAAAAGCCTAGCTGGGATCAATAGGAACGGCTGCTTTGCAAAGAAAGAGAGAAAGAGAGAGTGAGAGAAAGTAGATGGAATGCGTGATAGTGGCTGATGTACTGTTGTAGCCTTTGGAATGAGAAAGCAATGATGTTTTATTAATTATCAACACACAACATGATATCTTTAGATTTCAATGCAGAATGTGTTCTGAGTTGCAAATATGTCAAATACAATATTGCAGCAGTCTGCTTTGTTAGAATTTGAGATATTGGCAGCAGGAGTGTGGCCCTAATTCAGAAACCGAGACCCAACTAGCCGTGTAACAGGACGTTTATGAAGTTCAGAGATCAATAAACAAGTTTACAATCAGACCAGACAAATAACATAGAGGACACTAAGAGTCTACAGCCATGCTAGCAGCACAGTGAGGCTGTACTAAAGCACAGGGGTGCTTTGAGCTAAATGCTAATATCAGCATGCTAAAATGCTCACAATGACAATGTAGCAGCTGAGGCTGATGGAAATGTAATTAGTTTTGCATATATTCATGAATCAAAGTGTTGGACAAATAAAGACAATTGGCACTAGATGAAAAGTTCAGGGATCATCCTGAGGGAACATTAATGTGTGTGCTTAATGTCATTCCAATACATAGTTGTTGAGACGTTCCACCCAAAATCTCAAATGTCAATCTCATGGTGGCACTAGAGGAAAAGTCAGGTGATCACCAACACCATAAGGATTCATCCTTTGGGCACCATCATTTGGTTCATCAATATCTGAACCAAATTACATGACAATCCATCAAAAGGAGTGGACCACTAACATGACTAAAGAACACGCATTAAGGATACAATCAAATGGGAATGGTTCAAACACCTGAGGACCGTTCAGGACAGACTATAACAACTGATAAATTTAATCTACGTTCTTGTATGTCTCTTATTCAGAGACAGTTTTCTGTCTCCCCTTAACCACTGTTGATGCTTGCAGGTTGAACGTTGGGGACAAGTTCAAGGGGCCCCTTGTTGGAGCTCACTCACAAAACATTCCTCTTTCACTTATTTTATCCAGAGTTGTTAGCTATGCCCCTGCCCTCAAATATGTCTCATTTACTATTTAAAAGACAGCACACTTTGGCACAAGAACGAACACATATAAATACTTAAATGCCTCCACCAACTCTTTAAATGTCATAAATAACTTTACACTGAAATCCCACATGGCTGGAATTCTTTTTTTTCACAGCATAGAAGTCTGGTTTTCACAAGAACAGCAGCACGCTGTGTCCAGTCTTTTTTCCTATGATATATAACCTTAAATTAATCATCTTGTCATGCTTTGATCCTCGCTTCATGAATCACTATCCTGATTTCTATCCTGATGGAGGGGCAGACTGCATTGCCTCAACTGATTGGCCTTCAAAAGACGATGCATAGGTGGCTGTCTGAGATGTTTTGAATGTTGGTAGTTGTACTTCACAATGTCAGTGTCAATTATTAGTACATTAGATGTATTATTTGACATACATAAAGATAAATTTAAGCTGTAGACCATCACTGAGTTTCTAAATCACTCAATGCACCCATTGTGCAACCATTAATCAGTCCTGATTGGCTGGGTCACACAAGTATCCACAATCAACCAGAGCCAGTAGATGCACTTACTAGATCACAGAAACCAATCAGTTCTGATGTTCTTTTTGATAGAAACGTGCATCAGTCACAGTCCCTGTTGCCGTGCCTTTAGACATCAAGTACTCTCTGGTCCAAACTGACTGTCAGCCAGGGTACATTCAGCGATAAGTGTGCTGCAATTAAAATAATAAATGATGGTTTTCAGGGCTTCAGAGAGTTTTCCTGCACAAATTACACACACATAAGCATAAGCTATACAGCTTCTGTATCCTAGCCTCCCTTGTGAAAACATGACATAGTGGATTAAACTGGATGATGAATAATTTCAGCAGGTCTCCAAACAATCCAACGTGCTAACCGTCAATGCCAACAAGCCCCATATAGGAATCGGGTAAAAGATCCAGGGGTGAAGGGTGCAGGTAGAGAGATGGAAGAACATATTGATAGCACAGTTCCCAGTTGAGCAGGAATTGATGAGTGTAGGTATGCAATGTAGGCTGCATGAGTAAATCTGGGAGAGACTGGAGCTGCTGGGACTGTCGAGCTCCAACTCGCTCCTCCCCAGACTGCCTTGAGAAGTGTTGGATGGCCTCGCCTTCAGTTTTGACATAGGACTCTTTCATTGACACAAAAGACATTCAATTTAGAATAACTTCATTTATAAGTCTCATTGGTAAAAGAATATAGGGACAAAACAGGTTTACACCAGAAGTCATTTATCACATAAATTAAATGAAGTGACACAAAAACAAATGTATACAGTATGAAAAATCAATGTCAAGAGTGTATGTGAGCATATTTCTTTTTGTGGACACCTGCAGCACATGAATCAGTGTATGAGTACCAGACAATATAAATATGAAGTTACAGTACAGCACAATAATTGTACTAAAATTAGAAATTATTCTCTAATTGCTTTTAATAAAATGGCACATTTTAACAATTTCAGGCTTACTTATTACTATGAAGCTGCTCTTATATATATTTTTATGTTCACAATGGATAATGAGAAAGGAGTTCCTCGTAGTGGCGATCCCACAAAGAATTATCTGCTGAATCTGCATTTCACAGCAGCTGTTTCAGCGAGTTTCAGCTCGTTGTTTGGCTGTCTGATCCGCAACTTTACTGTTTTTGTCTCATTGCTCTCATAGCGTTGTTTTTGGTCGTAGCAGGCAGCTGTTTTCAGCAAAAAGGCCCTAAAGACCCACTGTACACAAACTGCTCAGCACCAAACTGCCCACAGACAAATTAGTAACTAGCTGGTGAACATAGTGAACATGGTGTAGACCAAAACTAAAGCTGAGCTAAAAAGATAGTGAATATTGGACCTACATTCGTCAGGAGGTCACAAAGCATTTATTTAAAAATAAATTAATGGAGGTTTAAGAATTAGGTATTGCCATATCATATTTAATTTAAAGTGTTTTGTTTGTAGTGACACTGAACAAAAGTTGTGTGTTTCCTTTAATGCTGCCTTTAGATATCAGTTCTGCTTCCTCCATGTATTTAAATATAGGCTAAAGACACAATTTTACTCTCTGGCCTTTTTAACACACTAATCACTCATTCTGTTATGTCTATAATTCTGTATTTCTAAATTGCTGCTTGTTGTTGGGATGCTTTTTTGTATGTGTGTTTTGTTTCTATTTTTCCTTTTTACATATCAATGTTTTATACAGCATCTTGGTGCTTCTTTGTACAGCACTTTGGTCAGCTCAAGCTGTGGTTAAATATACTCTAGAAATAAACTTTACTTACGTACTTACTTACTAAATATTCAACCTTCAAGGATCCCATGAAATAGCCTCAATTTCCCTTGAAAGAGAATATACAGTGTGTATCCATCCATCCATCCATCCATCTTCATCCGCTTATCCGGGGTCGGGTCGCGGGGGTAGCAGCTCCAGCAGGGGACCCCAAACTTCCCTTTCCCGGGCCACATTAACCAGCTCTGACTGGGGGATCCCGAGGCGTTCCCAGGCCAGGTTAGAGATATAATCCCTCCACCTAGTCCTGGTGGTCCAGTGTGTAGATTTCAGGAATTCATATCTGTGGTAAATGCTTGCCGAGAGCAGCAGCTGATTGTACAACATTATAGAGGAGAGTGATAAAAGAGATACTGCTGGGACGTGATTGCATTCACACAAATGTATGGGATCATTAGCATAGTTATAAGCCACCTTTGAAACAAGAACATTTGCAGAGGACGGAAAAAAGTATGTGGTCATTTTGCCAAAGAATTACTAGAAATGTTGTGATCTTTGCAAATATGTTTTAACTCATGGATTGTGTCGTTACAGGGAAGAGGAATTTTGTGAAATACGCTTGTGGCCCTGTTGGTTTAACAGAAGATGAAATACTGACGGTATTAAAGTTCAGTGTCTTACATGTTGGCTCTTTCCGTTCAGTATTCAGGGAATACCTCCTTCCTGTGTGTGTACCTTTCTTAAAGATGGATGGTGTTCCTGCATTCCCAAGCATTTTTTTACACATGGCTATGCAGAGGCAGACAGGCAGATACAGTGGAGAGAAGTGAATAATGTTATGAGATAGTAAATGTATACAAAAATAAACAATGAACAAGTCCTAAAGGACTAAAGGACCAAAGCTGTCACTTTTCTTTAGCCTGACAAGCCAGACCCACAAATTACATTTGCTGCCGCTAGGATGCGTCTAGATTTCTAGGGTAAATCTTCTCGTCAACATGAGACAACCTTTCATGGAATTACACTGGGGTCTTGTCACACATGTATAGACACAAGTAAGTTAGATATGTATAACTTGGTTAAACTAATTAGGTCTACAGTACGAGGGTTGTAACAGTTTCTGATCTAGAGTCATCAACCCAAAAGTGAGCAGATCCACAAACGCACAAGACCTGACAGGGCTGTCAAACAGACTGACAGTGGAAAATCTTCAAAGACATGTAGGTCTGGGCTCCTAGCCATTAAAGACCAAGCACCATGCATCTGGTCCTCCATTTCTTTCTTTTATTTGACCACTGGCATCAAGCTGAGATGATCACTCCTTTTTCAAATTAACCAGAGATGGAAAAAGGGCCATCCGCAGCCAACCAGATACTGCACTCTGTAATTCAAAGTCAACTGAATTTGCTTTGTAGTCTTGATGACATTTCATATGCATCAAAGAGGCCAAAACTCTGTTTAACTTTCAACAGCTTGGACGAAAGATAATCTTCATCATCATAGCACTCATTCTCTGTGAATGTGAGCCCCATTGAAGTCAGATATTTATAAAGCTGCCCTGATTGTGCTTGCGTAACAGCAGGTCTGTTTGACTGCTCATCCGGCTGGCAGAGCACTTGGAGGCCTGGGTTCACTCAGGAGACCTGAACGGACTGTCAGTGAGATGAATTAAGAGAACACTATGTCTCTGGAGAGGAGCACTTGATGTCACTTTCCATAAGGCTAGAGCAGGCAGTAGCTCAAAGGTGACAATGCTGTGACAGCACGAATGGAGCAGCACATGACGCACGTCATTTCTAAGATAGTGAGAACCAGATAGGCTCATTTAGATAAATAATTACTATAATTATTATGATTTCAAAGTAAAAAAGTACAATACGTACAGTCTAGTACATGACTGACTTATCAAAATATACAGAGCTATGATAAGTTATTAGAATCAATTATGCAACAAATCAAACAGACACAAAGTCTCTTTGGAATCATGTGGAGCCAGATGGAGCCAGATGGAGGGCAGCTGACAGCAGATGCAGTCATGGAGCAATGACGGATGGTGACATTTATTTGAAATAGTCCATGGTATGCATGACATTGTGCAGTTTTGCATGAAATATTGCACCAAAGGAAAGCACAAAGCACAAATTATTCTTTTACACTATTAAAAGCTGTAAAATAACACATTGTATGCAACAGCGGTATTCTGTCTCAACACACAATGCTCTTAGCCCGCAAAGCCCCAGTGCAGTCATGGATTCGGTAAAACTTCAATGCTATAATAAGTTACCTGTATCGTAAGCACAATACAGCAAAAGGGAGGGCTGTTTCCCCAGAAAAGCTTACTGAATATAACATATGAACAGGGCTGTAATGCCAATACACTCGGCTCATAGCTGTTCTTACAACACAAGCTTTCCAAACTGTATAGTAAGTGTGGCCATGACTCATATACGTATGGTGGCCGACAGGGGCAACCGCCCTGCAACTTAAGAAAACACACACAAATAGACAACACACAAATTAAGAAAACAACTTCATTAATTTGAAACGTGCAGCATTCAGCAAATGCGCTGCAAATGCACACAACACAACCAAATACATAAACGCGCTGCAAATATGAAATGATGCAAAAAGAAAAGCACACAAACCCAGAAAACAAGTGCAACAAAATAGCACAGCATCCAGATTACACAACGGAAGTTCTCCAGACCTCTAGAGGGAGCAGCTAGTGGAACAGCTGGATTTTCGACCCCACGGGGAGAGAGCGCTCTGCCTTTTTATTAGAGTCGGGTATGGCTGCAGCCTGGAGAACTCCATAGACTGTATATTAAATTCATATTATTATTATTATTAATAACATAATATATTAGTAATACACAGTCTATGCTCCCGTCTCAAGCCCTCCCGGCTGGTGCCGTTGTTATATGTGTATAATCACAATATTACACTTGAGGAAGCCTATACTTCAGTAATGGGCCTTTCGGACCTCAAAATTAAACCCTCTCATGTAATATGGCTTAAACAAACGTCAACGTTAAACGCTGATGCAGTTTTAAATGTTTTATTACCACGAGTTTACAGACGTCTCTGCTGATTGAGTATCACCTGTGACCTGAGTCGAGACACACCCACCAAATGAGAGAAAACATATCTCAAACATACAGACTTAATATTACAACTTCCGTTGTGTAATCTGGATGCTGCGTTTTTTTGTTGCATTTGTTTTCTGGGTTTGTGTGCTTTTCTTTTTGCATCGTTTCATACTTGCAGCGTGTTTATGTATTTGTTTGTGTTGTGTGTAATTGCAGCGCGTTTATGTATTTGGTTGTGTTCTGTGTATTTTCAGTGTGTTTATGTATTTGGTTGTGTTCTGTGTATTTGCAGTGCGTTTATGTATTTGGTTGTGTTGTGTGTATTTTCAGTGCATTTATGTATTTGGTTGTGTTGTGTGTATTTGCAGTGCGTTTGCTGAATGCTGCGCATGTGTTGTCAAATTAATGCATTGTGTTTTGTCTATTTGTGTGTGTTTTCTTAAGTTGCAGGGCGTTTGCCCCTGTCGGCCACCATATATACATACTCATATACTGTGCATGTATGCACACAGAAATTAACATACACACTTTCTATCTTGCACCAATGTCATTTTAGTTGCAAAGTCTATTCCAGCTGCCACTCCCCTGTCAGTCTGTGTTGCATTATGTGTCCATCACCTGTGTGCATACTCAGCCTTTCAAAAGCAGATTGACCAACATGTTTTGTCCTCTCTGTTGCTCAGTCTTATATTTTGTATATTCTGTATATTCTATACATGTAAACGTTTTGACCATTTATATATTGAATGCTTGCTAATCAAAGTGGTAGACGTATTATCTTTCAACATCCCTTCAACATCCTTCATTTCAGCTTTGGTGAATTTACCTCTCACCACAGCCTGGAGTGAAATGTCTGTGTCACTTTGATCACAGACAGTAAAAATGAGTATGACACTTATGACACCTGATGAAGATGAGTCTCCTTTGGTCTCGCTTTGCCAGACCCTCCTCCAAAGTGCGCTGAAGGAGAGTCTAGCTACTCCACATAACATTCAGGATGGGAGGAAAACGTGCAACGGTATAGTGGCATTTCTTTAAACCAATCAGAATCGTCATGGGCGGTGCTAAACTCCGCACAGAGCCGCTGCAAAATAGAAAACTCAGATTGGACAGATAGTCTAGCTAGCTGATGCAGAGATCTGAGGAGCAGTCAACCATAGTCCTCATAAATCCACCGAATAATGATAAAAATACATGCATTTCCTGCAGCACCGGAGCAATCCCTGAAGTGGAACGTGAAGGATATAGACTAAGTCTCCTTTAACACTTCCTAGTCTATACAGCCACCTTAGAACCATACATCAAATCATCCAGCTCCGTGTTAGGACAGCATCTATGCATGCAATGACCAAACTATAGCAGAGAGCAGAAAGCTTTTGGCTGGGTCAAGAGCAAAGTTAGGATCAAAACCTCTAAAGAAATCTCTCCACAAAGCAAGTTTGTCACTTAAACACAGATCAGATGAGGGCATAGACTGTATGTGGGATGCCGGTTATGATTGTCTGAAGGGATACTTTGAAGCCTGGAGTTTTTTCTACTTTTATGTAAAATATTGCAGCCAGATAATACAAATGTTCAGCTCAGGTGAGGGGAATGAGGTGATTGCAGGATAGATGGGAGTGGCAGGATCTGGGATCCGAGGCATCTGGTGGACAGGTAAAGAATAACACTGAAGGGGTCTGGGTAAGTGGAAATGTGTATTAGAGTAAGGGACAGAAAAGAGTAAAAGAGGGACAGTGGGGCAAAATGAGCAGAAATAGAGGCGGACATTGTGACACAAAACGATAAAAGATATGGTATTCATTTTCACATCTAACTCTTCAACACAGAGCAAAAAAAAAAGGTTTTACCTTTAAAATTGAAATGCTAGTCTAGAATTGTAGCGTGGAAAGGAAAAAGAGAATTTTTATAATTCTCACAGAGTGTTCAATGTTTAATAAAGATAAAATAACAGCAAGAATCCCCAAACTAGGTTGAAATTACAGTGTTAGCGTCTAGCAAATACATCTAACCACACATACAGGTAATCAGTAGCTATGTGTTTGTGTGTCCTTGCATGCAATGTATTTATGTTCAGTAGCTTTAAAATTCCGGACGTGCAGAATGAGTGACAGAAAGAGAGCAATATCAGACAGTGTCATGACGTGCTGTCCAAGTAGGCCTAAGTGATGAGGAGGCACATTTCTATGTTTGTGTGTCTTGATGCTTGGAGCAAAATTCTGGGAACGGATCTGGTTGCTCTCTCTCACATCTCACTCTAGCTCTGTGTAATGAGTTAAGCCAAATTTCATAAAGGTATGCTTGTCGTCATTATACTGTGTTTACTGCTGGAGTCATTGTCTGTGTCCTGTCTCTTCCGTCTATTTTCTGTCTCTGTTTCTCCTCTCTAGTTTCAATGTATTTACTCTATCCTTATCATACAACGCGTGTATATGCTCAGCAAATATAGTGATAATGTTCCTGTTGAGTTTATTAAGTCGTATGTAAGTGGCGACCGGACAACTTTAATGGAGGAGTGGATTTATGCATGTTCTGCTTAAGGCTCACTTACTATGATATTAAATTGTTATGGTAAAAATGCTAGTCTAAGCTGCTTCAAATTTTCCACATGAATCCGCTTCGCTGCAATGCTTATTGTATTCAGAATCACTTGGCTTAGCCATGTTACATTCGTTTATCATGTACAGTAAGTGTTGCTTGATTGTGATCAATTAGTCGATGGCAAACCTTGGTGCAGAAGCCAAGACTGCAGTTGCGCCAGGCAGCTTTAAGACGTGAATGTGTAATGTCTGTGTGTGTGTGTGTGTGTGTGTGTGTGTGTGTGTGTGTGTGTGTGTGTGTGTGTGTGTGTGTGTGTGTGTGTGTGTGCGTGTGTGTGTGCGATGCTGTACAGTGTCCAGACAATAATACGTGAAAATAACACTTAACTGTAGGGCTACATCTCGAAAAACAATCCAGCACATTAAATATCTTGGTATGATGGGGTTATTTAAATTCTTTATTTTAATGTAGTGTAATATTGTGTATCGTGAGAATAAGGATTTCTCCATTTTCAAACACTGCATCAGTGTATCTATCAGCAACCTTTGTACATCCGCACTATAGTCTGGTGATTGCATTTTGTTGATAGAGCTGATAAGATTTTTGTAAGATAAATGTCTCCCTGTGTGACTACTGAATGGTGCAAAAAGGAGAGCCAATGAAGATGCCATTGTTCTCTGATACTGATGAGCTGACTCCAAAATCTGACATCTACTGCTGATATTTTGGACAGATGAAATAATTTCTCCATCAAAAGATGGTTGTAGTTGTGCTCGAAATATCTTACTGTGACATTACATCATCTATGTTTGACTCACTCTCCAGGATTAGGGCTTTAGAGTAGATTTTCTTAAACATCCACTTTAGGCTCAAGTATATATAGTAGTATGACTGCTACACTCAGTGAAAACACACAAACACACGCTTAGCAAAATATATTGAGATGCTAGTCGTCATTGACACCTCTTCAATGATAATTTTTAGGAACTAAATCTGACAGAGGAATATTAATTAAACAGAGTACTGTACCAATTAAGGAACATTATCTGGTAGCAATCATAATCGGATTGTTTTTATTCATTCATCCATTTGTAGGATGTAGAATAACCTGCACCCGAGTCTGTCACAGCATGAGTCTCTGTATCTGTGGCCTGATCTGTGACACATTTATCACCTTCACACTACAAAACTCATCAACAGTTCATCAACTATTCATGAACTGTTTCCACACCTATAGACAAGGTGAGGAAAGATAAAAAAAAGACAAACAAACACAATTCTTATTGTGGTTGTATTCCCACATGCATGTGTGTATCCATGCATACATGTTGTGTGAACCATGGGCTTTTCCTTGCAGAATGAGCCAAAATCAATGTGTTTTTTTCACTTAGGGCTCTTTGCTCATCACATAGGTGATTGAACAGCAGATGGATGCAGCAAAGAGGGGAAAACTGTGGTAGAGAAAGGTGTGAAAAGCTAACAGCACCAAGAGGTTTGCCACTTGCTTTAGACCAGGATATGTTGCTCACAGACTTCTGTTGTGACGTTGGTGTGGTGTAAACTTGTCTTTCCCTCTGAGCAGTGGGGCTACTTGTTCTCACCATGCCCTGACAAAGAGGAAACACTCATAAGAGGATAATTGGGCCCCAAGTTTCCTCAGGCTGCACTGTGAAGAAACTCATTCTGCTTCTCTGTAGGCGCACTAAAGATTTCCTTAAATGTGCTTCCAAAGCCACAGGGGCCACATGACTCCTGCATCGTGTTCACAAACCAGCAAGCTATATGGGTAAAAATAGAGCCTGCTTTAGACAATCACCACACTGTCTGTTCTCCAACTCTGTTTTTTCCATATCACTTGTAGGGCAGACTTAAAACAACTTAGAGGTTTGGCAGAGAGAAGGCCTCAGTTTAAAAGTTCTGCCTCTGATCTGAGGATATAAACATCCACCCTCTCAGGCCTGGCCTTCACTTCTGTCTGCGTGTGAAACAGTAACAGTGATTTGTTTTTGTGTGTGTGGCACCCTGCCATCCAACTTGCCAGTGTTTTTTAGATGGACTCTGGGGAGCTTTTGAAACAGCCAGTTGAACAATCTCACTAAATTATGTAATTTATGACTCTCTTTTAGCAACTCACTCAAGGTTATCTTTGCTTCTAGATGATTGGAATTTTCCATCATATGTCGCTGTATCCTGTAACAGTAACTGTAAACAGCCAAAAAGGCTCTTGAAAGCACCAACACATAAAATGAGCACAAAAGTTTGTATATGTTAGTTAGAAAAAGAGACAAGTGGAATTACGATGTTTAGTTATTGCTGTAGTGATGATATGTTTCAGTGCTCAGTTTGCAGTAAGGCAGCAATATGAGAAGGAGAGTGTTTTACCATCAGCTGCCCCAGAAATGCATTGTTGTTAAAAATTTAAAAAAGACTTGTACTACCTTGTGGGAGCTAACCATGCTGATAGTTTAGTTTCATTTGTCCTGGTGACAAGAGATTTCTTCCACCACCTCAATACATGACATGCTAGTAGCCTAAACTTTCTTCTTCTTTTTGTGACTGTAACATGTAAACAGTCTTTGTATTTCTAAACAGGTACTGTGAAGCACACTATTTCCTGTAATTATAGGTGTAATGATCCCTAGCTGTGCTCTGATATCAGGTAACACCGTCCCAAGTGCACCCTTTGAGTCTGACCTCTTTATATATCTGCCATGATGCACATCTGATCCCATGTGAATATAGCAGCTGGTAGTAAAAACACTAGAAATATGAGATGCATGCAGTGCAGGTAGACCTTCATCTGAACTTGCTTTTATTGCAGTACAAGGTCCAGCAGATGATTGACAGACTTGATTTAACCTCAATTTACCCTATGTGTGTTTGCTGAGTTTGCTTTTGTTAAGTGCCTGGGGCTCTTTGATGCTCAGAGGTAGAAATTGTTTTGTTTTTTTCAATCTTCACTACATTTTCTTAGGACTGTGGATGAGAACCAGTTGCCTTATGGTCAGGATGTCAATACTGTAACATCCATTCTGTTTTCATCATTTTGCAACCAGTATTAGACACAGAGGATTGAGAGTAAAAGAGTTGGTTGAGCAGCCTGTGGCTACACTTCGGAATTAGGCATAATATTACAACCACCAGTGCTGCCAAGAAATAGAAAAACACTATTCCCATGTCAGACATCAGCTCAGACAGATGGTTGTGAGGATGAGAGTGTGAAGCTAAACATCCCTGCCAGTGTCTCGATGGTTTACTGGGGCCACTCTGTTGACTTGCTGGTAGATTAATTTCATTCCCACATGGGAACCTATGGGTATGAATGTCTTAAACTACAGTGAACCACAATAAAATCACCATGGCTTTGTGTTTGTGTGGCTCTCAGATGTCAGTGGTGTATTATTTGAGACTTGTCCCTGAGGATAATAAGTGCAGTCTAGTTGAATGTGCTAATGATCTGCTGTGTTCAAGGGTAATTAGTTTTGGCTCTTCTGGCAGGTTTCTAAGGGATCATGATACATTTGTTATTGTTCTACAAATAGTTAGGGTGTTTCCCAGTAAGTGGGTCAAATATTGAAATCATGAGTGAGGCTGCAATAGATACACCTATTGTAATGACTTTCAGTCAAGGGTTAATAAAAATGTGATATAATGAAATAAATACTGCATAATTATATGGTCATGATAGATAATGATGTTTACAGTCTTAAAATAGGAACAAGTGGTTGTACTGTGACCCAAACAATGTAAAAGCTTATATCTTTACTACTGACTAGTATACAACCAAGTAGTAATCAATACACAGGTCTCAAATCTCCACATGTCATTGCAGGAAAAATACAGTTGAATTTAATAATAATAATGATTGATTTCCATTTATGTGTGCCTGTTTCAGGGCCCTGGTATCAACACGTACTGGCTCACTGTTTATTTAAATGGCTTAGTGGGACAAATAAATAGGGAAGACCCATGATTAATGTTATTAGTTACACTTGTGGCTTTCCTTTTATGACAAGCCAAAATGTAAAGTACACTTTGAAAGACTGGAATTTATATACAACAGATTTGCCAAATCCAATAATTTTTTAGCACCATGATGCTGCCAAAGTGACATTTTTATCAACATAATAAGGGAACGTAAATTGAAATGCATCTGCAAAGTCGAAAATGATTCATACAAAATATGTCTTTAAAATGTTGATTGGACTTCCAAATATCCAATGTTAATGTTTGTTTCTATCGATCACTTTGTTTTCTTATTAGCTTTCTTCCTTCTCTGTCTCTCTCCTTGCTCTCTACTCTCTTTCTTCCCTCTTTTCTTTCTTCTTCTCATTCCTACCTCATGTTCTTTAAATTAAAGTGTGAACTTGCAAGGTCATGCGTAGACCTTACATGTTTTCTGTTTAATTCCACCTATATATCATGTTATGACCTGCTGAGCTGTGCATTAAAAAAAAGTTGTGTCAGCCAGAACAGCCAGCTAACGGAAGCCAAGGTTGGGGCACTTTGGTCTTGTTTTGATGAAGAGTAGAAAACACCTTAAAAATCAATGTTGTTCTCCTTTTCTCTCTTGCAGTCTCAGCAGAAGTGCATTATGATTTTTGCCTTGGTGTGCTGCTTCGCCGTACTGATGGCGTTGATTTTCTCAGCGGTGGACTTTTGGGGCGAAGATGAAGATGGGATCACAGAGGAGAACTGTAGCAGGAACTGCAGGTGAGAGATGCAGAACCACAAACACACAGTTCATTTTTAGTGGTTTCCAACATGTTTGGCTTGTTTCCCTTGATCACAAGTTATGGCCATAGCGGGTGTTGATACCAAAATCAGCTCTGTGTTAAATCACTGCAGGGGGCTGCTCTGGTGGGAGTATGTTGCATTAGGTACTTTGTGTTGTGTCAAAAGTTGAGCCAGGTCAAACGTGTTTGCCAGATGACCCTGCATTTTTTGTTTTTTGGAGAAACTCTGCATTGGTACCAACCACTGTGCTGTCTTTTTGTTAATACATCCAATTGTATCTTACCCGAATGACACGAAAGCCACGTCTTAACTAGTTTATAAGTTTGTTTTTTGCTGATTCAAAAATCCATTCACGTTTACAAACTGTATGTGAAAAACAACTGAGTGTTTCCTTATTTATGGGAGCTATGTGTACAGCAAAGCAGTAGAGCAAAAAAACTCAATTACTGTAATATATAAACCTTTTAATATAATGGTTGACATGATTTGGGACCTCTAGCTTATGGCATTGGTGCCAGTAGCTTCTATGAATTAAACCCACATTTCCTTTAACCCAATTGGCTTGCCTTGGCCTTTCTCTGTTTGCAATTGTTCAATCAGCTTCCATTGCTGTTTTTAGCTCCAGTTTCAAACCATAAATCAATCCCAGTCTGTGACACATTGCAATCCACCACGGTCTAACCCACTGGCACGATATAAACTGCAGTGTATAAAGGCTGCAGACCCCACAGCATTGCATTGCATTAATTTAGAGAGAGTATCCTATTGTCTCAAAAGTAAAAAATGGTACATGCCAAGTAGCACTAATACAAAACAAATCTGTGTTCCCTCAACCTGATCCTATTGTAGCGTCCCCTGTTGCCCTGAAATGATTACAAGGCTCTTCTGAAAGTAACCATATACCACACTTTAACAACTTTCTTCAGACTGTTTAAGAATATGGATCCCCAGACAAAAAGCCTCAAAACCACTGCAGTATGCCGTGGTGGTCCAGAGTGAAACTGGCTGATCAGCAGTCATTTTCTCTGATCCAGCATTCTGCTCTCTCCACTTCCTACAAGTTCCCCTCCATTAGACTCTTATCATCCAATTTACCATTCAACATTGAATTACCTCTCTCTTTCTTTCTCTCTCTCTCTCTCTCTCTCTATCTCTCTCTCTCTCTCTCTCTCTCTCTCTCTCTCTCTCTCTCTCTCTCCTTATGTCTGTGTCCATCTACTCTCTCACTCCTATACAGTAATTTAACAACCTCCACACCACATCATTCTGTTCTACTTAAGGCTGAAAAGTGTAATCCAAACTTGTAAAGCTGAATTGGACTTCTCTCCTTCTCTGAAGGACCCCTAAAGCATGGTGGTAGAATGAGAGATGAATATGACGAGGCTGACGGAGGGATGATGGGTGAGCCAGATGGAAGGAGAAGAAGTAGAGGATATCGGGGGAAGATTTTGGGTTGGAATGAATACAAGATTTACAGATTTATCAGCTGTTAAATTCTTGCTGTCTGTGATGATGGGGAGCTTGTCAGTTCAAGATTTAACTCCAAACAAATTTCAGAAATGTGTGCTGTCATTTTCCAGGTGTGCACTGCTATTTAATATCCCATAAGCTTAATGATGAAATTTTACTGCAACATGCATCATTTGAAAGACCTATAATGTGTGCAAGTGTAACATAATGGATGATTTGTAAAGTATTTTTGCTCAAAGCGAGTTGCAGTACAAAATAGGAAAAGTGATAGACTACTATTAGACTGACACATTTATAATGGGGTGCACTGAGGCTTGCTCATGCTCACTTAGATTCCTAAAGGTGCTTGTAATTCATCAAAGGAAATGCATGTAAAGCCCTTTTCAGTCAGTATTCACTCTTTGAAAATTACCCAGTGATTAACTTGCAAATGAAATCCATGGCTATTTCTTTATAAAAATGTATAGCAGACTGGTCGTTTATCTTGCCTTGCTTTGCCACTATAAAAAATCTCTTTCTGAGCCTTTTAGCAGCCCAAATAATGACTCAGCAGCTATATTGTTTGTGATATTGTAATTCAGACACGTCACACGCAGCTGGTTGTTTTAGTTATGTAGATTTCCCTTTAATCTATTTTTTCCTGCATAAACAATGCTAAAAAATATTTTTTTTTTTAAATCTCCCACTGATGCAGATAGATGATGATGATGACTTTATGTATTTGTCTGACAGTACAATCAAAAACTTCAGCTTCAGCTATAACATGATATATCTCTTACGCTTACAGCAGTGCCTTTTGTTTGGTTGCTGGAGTAAAGTGTTTAAACCCTCTCATCTGATTGTATCCAAATGACAGTCTGGTGTAACCCCCAACACAAAACAAGAAAACCTACATGCAGAATGGGCAGAGAAAAAGATCTGAACAATCCACAGAAATGATGCTACTGAACCAACCAAACAACTCTTAAACGAATCAGAACTGACTGGGGCAAAGGTAGCTTGGTGTTGGCATCGCTGAGATTCAGCCACAATAAGGTATACAGTATAGCCTATAGTGAGCTTAACAGGTCGGATTAGTGGATGCAAACTACTGGCCATTGCCCATTGGTCAAAATGTCAGGGAACTGGGCACCTAGTAGAGCGCGCGCCCATATATAGAGGCTAATTCCTCAACACAGCAGCCCAAGGTTCCCTTTGCTGCATGTCAATTCCCCTCTCACTCCCCTTTCATGTCTTCAGCTGTCCTATACAAATAAAGGCCTAAAATGGCCACCAAAAAAATCTTTAAAAAAAAAAAAATGTCAGGGAACACCCAGGACAGCAGTCGTGACAGACAGACATGGAACAATGTAATAGACTAAGTACTTGCTGTCTACATTCATTAGCATAAAACACAGATTATTATGGTTAAAGAAACATGTCATTAAGTGGGTCAAATGCCAGATAATGGGTTGAAATTTACATATGAAGCGTGTTTACTGTTACATCAGTGTTCTGGTTGTACCCGATGAAACATTGGATTTGACATTTACCCTTTAAATGAACAGCGTGCAGTGAGCAGTACAGCAGCAGCTCCTGTGATACCCATATTAATGTCCTGGCTGCTGTATGGCCAGAGCTCAGGGCAGCTCATGAGAGAGTGGATAATTTATATCAGATGTCAGGAGCTGACACTAGCACATCTTATGCTGTTACTCTAGTGGTACAGAGGGCACACAGTATCACAAGCATTTGCATGTGTAATTAGCATTTTCCATGCAGTGTCCTTACATGCTTTAGGGATTTTTATATGAGTTTAACATGTAAACTTGCCTCAGCCCTGACAGCTCTGTAATGGTGTGAAATAATGTTCTGAGTTTTGAAACAAAACATCAGGAGGAAGAGTTTATCATTTTAATTCAACTGCACTCACCTACCACACTGTGAAGACGGAATCCATTAACATGCAGAAAGTGATGGAGGGATTTTACATTCAGACACACTCTCTGTCGCTGTCTCACTGTGTCACGTATGCACACACACAGCATAAAGTTTACACCACTTTGGTATTGACTGGCTGGGGATGAATCACACCCATGAGTGTACAGATGGGCTACAATGGAGGAGACCAGCAGTGGACAGATCACAGGGAATCAATGAATCCCTTGCAGGCATAGACAAGCTACTTCACTGTTTTCTCTGCTAATACCAAAGCCTGTCTGCCTGTTTAAACAACCCACAACCACCATTCATCATACCTCACAGACATTACAGTGGACAGAGAGGATTTCTTTCAAAATAGGATTACAACTGCTCCTCTTGTTTCCTTTCCATCCTTGTTTTACCTTTTTGTGATGTGTTCACTATAGCTGTCCCAGTTTTTGCTGTCTTTACAGAACAAAGGAGACGCCAGGCTGTGTGATGTGAACATTAATCTTAATAATTTCATCACAGCTTGCTGTATTGATTTGTTTGTGTCTTGTTACACTCCTCTTTTCATTTTACTCACTCTGTGTTCAGTTCTCAAGCTCTGTGGCTGACAAATGGCAGAGTACCCACCCACAGTAACATATGAGCCAACTTTACTTATGATTCTCCCCAAACTCTGCTTCACTTACTGTAACATATTGAATGTCACTTCCATGAGGAGGAATCAGCATGTTATGATCACAGACGGTGTGAGTCCTACTTTAAAGTTTGACCCTTGGCCACTTTCCAAAACCTGATTTAGCTTTAATTTAGCCAGGATGACATTTTCAAGCTGCAAGCTGGCAACGGGCCCCTCAATGTGATGCCAGTACATTATCACCTGCAACATGCTCGCGCCAGTCTGCACTTGAGAGAAGCACTCGATAGACCACGAGCTGTCACACCTCAGCTGACCCTGTGCTCTGACGGGTCAAAGTGCTAAGATCCGTTTGGTATTACAGAGCCATTGCAGGGAGTCTGCCAGCGCAGACCTAACTGTGTTTTAAAGTCAGAAAGCCATGAAAAAAAAATTATAGAATGAGTCTTTAATGCAATAAAGAAATCAAAAAGAGAAAAAAAGACAATTTACTTGCAATGAAAGCTTTACTCACTACATTCTAATAAAATGCAACTATGTGTGAAAAGTATTTTATTCACTCCTGCACTAACACTTTAACACTAACGATTATAAACCTCATATGCAATTCAATAATTACCAAAAATAGATTTTATTCGATGGCTAAGAGACATAATCAATACACGACCACAACAGAAACTTCCTACTACTTCCCACAAACTAATTTTAAAGCTGCACTAATCAATCATGTCATATGTAACAATGACTATGTAATGAGAAAGGGGTCGCTCAAACCCACAGAGAATTATCACTCAGTTGACTCAGCAGCTCCCCTCAGCTCTACGCATTATTTTTGTGTCTTTCAGCTTATTGTTTTGGTTTTTTGGCCCACAACTTACTTACTAATTACTACTGGTTTTGCTTATGTTGAAGTATTCTCATGCATAGAGATTAAATAAATCAGTTTATTTTTCAATTTCTTTCACCAAGTTTTATAGGTGTATGACTTATTCATGTGACCAACCAGCAAATTTAATTTCACATTCAGTCATGATGACATGACATCCATGTGTGCACTGATAAAATTAATGGTTTTGAAAGTGTTGCGTTGATGAGATTAAAATAATCAAGTCATGTTTACAGTATACGAATTCACTCCTACCTTGCACACTTTCACTATTAGCACAGATTGTCATACCTTTCAACTCCATGCCCTACCTATTGAGCAATTTGCAGTATATCTACCGCAACATTTCTTATAAAATGTGTTCCCTCACATGGAATTGAGTAAAGTCTTGTGCAGAAGTGGTTCTGCTCTTGGAAAGCATTTTATCCAGAAACAATCAACTATGGCGGTGCAGAATTTATATATGAGTTCCCCCTCATTGAATACCCTCTCCCCATTTCTATTTCTCGTTTAAAATCTAGCTGGCAGAAATCGATGTCCAAGCCAGATACAGAGAGAATGTGGTGAGCGTTGGAGCTTGATAATAGCCTTGTTCTGTGTGGCTGCAGATCTAGGTCTGCCACGGCTAATTCAATCTGTTGACTCCAGTGCTGATGCCCCTGTCGCTTTCAGCATCCTGGTGAGGTAAAATGGGAACTGGAGATACAATAGGGGGAGCTCAGAGTCATGGTTAGCCAGATACATTTACATTACACCTTGGCGGAAAGTGCAGGGATATTCATACAGTGATGTATACAAAGCATTTTAATGCAAAACAACTATCACTGAGAGCATGTTCCACATCATTTATCGTAACTTTCAGCTTGGTGGTACATTTTTATGATAAAGAGAAAAACTTGGTCTAAGCCAGTTTTTCGAATATTTGGTTCGCCTGGTCTCCTTGTGTAATTTTGTTTTACTTAAAACTCACAGCGAGCGTTCAGAGTGCACCATTGAACTAATGCCTACCATACACTGGAAGACTCGGAACAGACTTTGAAAAGACGGCAATCCACTGAATCTGGCATACAGGTGATTGGTAAGCCCCTGTATTTGAATGAATTATGCTTGCTGCAACTACAGTATATTTGACGACACCAGACTGCTGATGGCTACACTAAAATGCACCATGTGATAGCGTAGGGAGTAGTATATATGAGAAAATAACAAGAATACAGCACAAATTCTTGAAAAAAATCCCTGAGTAGGTGTAATTGAATCAACATTGCTGACAACTGTCCAACATCAACCTTCAATTATTCACACCCCCTGGCAGAGGCAACCCGTACAAGATTTAATGATGCTTCATGGAATCTAAGGGCATCAGTGGTCTAGAAATCTAATCTTGATAACTCTCATTAAGTCAACGATCCTGAGGAAGAGTGCTGTAGCTAATTTGTCAGTTGTAAGAAAGAAGGAACATATCCTCATATTAGTGGCACCCAAGCTCATAATAATTATGCTACTATTGCAAACACATAATTGCTTTGTGAAAGATTATGCACCTCACATTGATTTCAGCATTTTTCCATTAACAGGTCTCTGTGGCTCAGTCTAATAATGCTCTTTTGCAGCTTTTTTTGGAATGCAGGTCCTATATTTTACATCATTATGTTTCTTCTTTACTCTGTTTTTCTTTGTATAATTTCCACAGAGTAGTGCTTGTGGAGAACATCCCAGAAGACATCTCCTTCTTAGACAATGGTACATCACACCTCCCTCTCTCAGTTGGGCTGTACAACTTACTGGACCGAGCTATTCGGGTCGTAGAGATAGTTTCCCCGTTGTGGCTCCTCAACTCCTCCGACTATGAATCCAGCTTCCAGCCTGCTGCCAGACAGGTAAAACCAGAGCAAGCCTTCAGAGACTTGACTCTGCAGAAGTTGTGGCATTTATTTTCATTTTGTGACTGTTTTACCTTTTCTCTCTCCTCTTTGTGTTTTTGCTTCATCTACATAATATCATCAGTGATGGAGAAAGAAGGAGTACTCTATCCCTTTACTTAAGTAAAAGCACCAATACAACAATGTCGAAAACAGGTCCTGCATTTAAAGTTTTACATATTATCAGCAAAATTGTATAAAAGTATCACATTAAATGTACTTTCTCTGCAGAAAAATGCCCCCTGTAAGTGATATAATGTTATCATACCACATTATTAGATTGTTAATGATGCATCAAAGCATAAGCAGAATTGTACTGTTGTAGCTGGTCGAGGTGAAGCTGATTTGAAGTACTTTAGATACAGCCAGATAGTTTTGTCCAGTGATCCCCAAAATAGGGTTTCGGGCCACCTCCAAAGAGTCACAAGGTAAATCTGGGGGATCATGAGATGATTTATGGGCTAAGATGGAGATGGAAAAAAAATTCTGCTATACTAATTTGTATTCATATATACTGTATCCTCTTCAACAGTCACAAGCCACAAAGATAAGGCCACTGCATAAATCTCAGCAATATATTTCACAAACTTGTCATATTGTGATCCCATGAGGGCAGGTGTAGTGAATACCTGTTGTGATTGCAAATGTAGTTCGTTGTGTTGTTGTTCTGATCTGAGAAGCTATTAAAGCACTCTGTTGAACTGGGCACTTCAACTATTCTACTATTTGCATTAGCTATACAACATCGTGCCTATTTGATTTTATCCACATCCCCAGGTCATTAAGCAGACTACACAGATGCCACATCTCATATTTATTATACCTTGAAAGGAAATTAAAGGTTTTCTGCTTCAGCCAAATTAGATAATAAAATCAAAGTAGGACCAAATTTTGAAATAAATGAACAGACACAAATCATAGCGGAAAATCAACAATGTCCCTGTAGAATTGTACTGGCTGGTAAAATACTATTCTGGGCTATTTTTAAGCTGCTTGGATGTGTGTATTGACAGTTGCCAGAAGGGTTGGCCAGGCAGGCAGGCAGGCAGGCACACACACACACACACACACACACACACACACACACACACACACACACACACACACACACACACACACACACACACACAGATGAATTGAGCATGTAAAGACTAATGACATGGCTGTTGATTGGAAAGTAATAGCTCCTTTCCCAGGCCTTGGGGAAGAGGAGAGCCTCCAGCTCTCTGCAGAAAGCTGATTAAATAAGACAACTTATCGGAAGGGGGGCTGGACTGGAACATTTTATATACTGTAAAGGCAAAGTTACAAGACGTGGAGGTGGAGGTGCTCTTGTAGCAGGCATGTGCACTGCATGTCTGTTTGTGTCCAAATATTAGTAGCAGTTAAGTTAAAGTAAATGTGTTGCTTCCATGAATAGAGTAGCCTATAATCTAAATACTAAATATTTTGTGAACCCACAATGAGAAGAATCACTGTCAGTTCTGAAGACTTCTTTTGTGGAGGATCTTAAGTGTGATAACTCAATTGAAACATTTAGCTGTTATTTACTTTTAGCTATCACATACAAATGTTTATGTAAAAAAAGGCAACATCACCTTAAATTATAAAAAGGAAGGAATTCAAGAGTTTCCTGAACTGTGCTGTGCAAGACAATTAACTTCTTTCAGATGTCACTGATGAATGTTAGTTTCTGACTATCTGCAACAACATTAAATAGTGTTCTGCTTCACTCCGTTAAGCTCAGACTTCTTTGACTCAGCTTTACAGTTTTTTCCAACTGCTTATACACAAAATCTTTTCATGTCACACGAGTTTTGAAACCTCTCACTCAAAGTGCAAAATTACACAGCAAATCTCCAACACCATAAGCTATTTCTCAGCCTTTCACTCAGTTTTTAATTGCATGAAACATTTTTTTCAAAACACTACACACAATTCTCTACCTAAGACACAAAATCTAACAGGAAGTGACTTGCTTTCCTTTTCTAAACACAACCAATCAAAATGCTACACTTATTTACCAGGGCACACACACACTCCTCACATGTGCAAAAACATTATGTCATAACTGAACACTAACCAATCACTGCTTTAGTATAGGCTATATAGGCAGAACACACACACATTCACACACACATATTCTTTATTCTAAAAATGATACCTTTGGTTTCCATATGTTTGTAGTTTTGTTTTCTTGTTTCATGCTACTGTATACAACACTGTGCTACTCTTACAAACATAATGTTTTGCCCAATAAATATTTTCTGTTTTACTGTAACATTGCATTGTTGTTTACAGTGCACTTTTCAACCACTCTCAGCAGATTGCTTTCACTCTAGAACATTGTAAATGTAGATATAGCATAAGCCTGTGAAAGACAAATGAGCTTTAGAGTTAGAACAACAGTGTGTACATGGTATATCCAAAAATGTACTATTATGAAAAAAGTGTTTGCAGTTTGATGCAAATGGCTCATTTTGTGATGTGTTTATGGCATTTTGAATGCAGTGTTTCATTTTGAAGGAGATGTGAGGCATTTTGCATTTTGTGTGTGCCGTTTTGGGAATTGTGTGTAGAGTTTTGAAAAAAGGAGACATAGTTTTGAAAACGTGTTTAAACAGTTGGAAAAAACTGTAATTTGCAACGTTTTCTGCGTAAAAGCCTAAAAGCAAACTTACCAATATCACCAAAATGTAAGACTTTCTCTAGGAATAATTAGGAATATGTGTACCACAAAATCAAGTAAGATTGTACACTTTAAAGATGCACTAGTGATTCAGTATTGCATTTCATAAAATTGGAAGAGTTGCAAGACATACATTTAAAGAAGAATTATTAATAGATATAATTATAGATATATACTTTCTCCTGGAAATCGGAACTCTCCAAGCACATGCCGAAATAACCCTGATGACATGATCTGAGTCAGGGAGAATCTTGTCTAAATACATATGAATTTCATGTGACAGTGGATGTTTTATGATGTGTTTCCCTCAGGGCAGGGCTCTGCTGTCCAGGCTGCAAGGGCTGAAAGCTAAAGGAATCCAGCTGAAGATCTCCAGCGGGATGATCGACTCGACTGAGCTTGGGATGCTCGCCAAACACAGTCAGCTCTATCTCTCACTGTATTATACATTCTGTGTGTCTGTGTTCAAACATGCTGCAGCTTAGCTCTGTCTGTTGACTGTTCTCTCTCCCTATTTCTCTATTTGTCCTGCTCAGCTCTTTCAATATCTCTATTTCCATATTTCCCTTTATCTGTTTTTGTTTTTCATTTTCTTGTTGATCCTGTTTCTGTCTGTGGCTAGATCACTAGCACTTGTAACTTCCTTTATTTCAATATCATTGTCGTACTGCCTTTTGTCTTTTTCTTGATCACTGTTTCTCTCGCTCACTCTTTTTTTAGATGCTGAAGTTCACTATGTGAACACGACAGCGCTGACCAAAGGTCAACTCCACTCCTCCTTCTGGGTGGTCGACAGGAAACATTTCTACATCGGCAGTGCCAGCATGGACTGGAGATCCCTCGCCACTGTATTTAAAATCCACCACACATCACAGCACACACAGAAACACACACATATGTTGACATATGCATACTCACACAAAACAGAGGCTGTGGCAGAAAATGCATAATCTCAGTCCTGTAAATTCTGAAGCAGCAATGTAAACACAATCTCTTCAAATTGTTACATTTACAAATCACAATTTACACCCTCACCACCCATCCAACAGATTTACATGAGATTTAATTACATAACAAGTTATGTATCCCCTAATGTAAATGCTTTGATACCATTCTACTGGCTCAGACTCAAAAGTACAGCATTTTATTTGAAGTTCCCAGCCCTCTTTGCAAAAGGGTGTCCCTCTTGAAAACATCTGAAATAACTTATTGTAATATCCTGATCGCCTGTTAATTCATTTGGCAAATATAGCCAGATTTATTACCACGGGTAATACAAAAGTCATTTACTTTGAATAATTACTTGATGTTTACAGGTCTCAAAAGGTTGCACTTTTTAGTTTGTGTATTTAGATTTTTGTTGATATATTAGAAGATTCAGTTGCTATATTTACTGACACATACTACTAGTCGTTAACCCTTTCAAAACACATTTGTACCTATGGCAAGATTATATTTGTGCATAAGTTACATGTCATTGTCTTCTTTTTCAAAAAGTCATAGATGGGGGGGGAGTGGATGGGTGTGGGCATGCAGAGTGGGGTTGCATGCAAAAATAGAAAGTGGCCATTCTTTCATCTTCTTCAAAGCTGAGATTCTACTGAGAAGTTGAAATTTAGAAGTGCCTCTTCGAAATGAAAATGCAGCAGAGGGCAAAGAAAGAAAATTGACAAGACAGAGAAGAACCACTGTAGTGTTTTTCCACCCCTGCTGTTGCTGTGACGATGGGCGAAGGCCTGTTATTAGATGAGACTATGGCATGACAGGGGGAAGGTGAGAGCTGGAGGCTGAAAGGCCATTAGCTCTCCTCTGCCCCAAGGCCTGGGAAAGAAGTCATTAGTCCTTACATGCTCAATTCATCTGTGTGTGTGTGTGTGTGTGTGTGTGTGTGTGTGTGTGTGTGTGTGTGTGTGTGTGTGTGTGTGTGTGTGTGTGTGTGTGTGTGTGTGTGTGTGTAGGTGAATGGATGTATACAAGTGTATAAGGAGTAAAAACAAGTTAAAATGACTTGCAAAAAAGGGAAATCTGATGTTGATGTAGACAATGGACAGCATTTTCGTTGATAATGTTCAGCAAAAATACAAAGATATTGATGTAAATGTGTGCTGTCTCAATGCTGATGGTGATCTAACAGAGATTGTGTTCATTCTCCAGAGGAAGGAGCTGGGTGTGTTGGTGTACGACTGCAGCTGTCTGGCTCTGGACCTCCACAAAGTGTTCAGCCTCTACTGGGGGCTCCAGTATAGAGACTTCATCCCGTCCTTCTGGTCCAAGCGCCTCTTTGCCCTCTTCAACAGGGACACACCACTGGAGTTCACTATCAACAGCACAAAGGCTCAGGCCTACGTCTCTGTAAGTGACAGTTATAGCATTAGTGTGTATTGTTCATCAGAAAAGGTTAAAATCTGTGCCTTTTCCTGGTGGATATGTCAAGGACAATCTTAACATGCCAACCCATAATTAAGGAGGAATTTCGTATTGATGGCACAAGTAAAGAAAAAGGCTTGTATAAAAGAGTAAGACTCCAAAAGCCAAAACATCTATTTAAAGGGATGCTTACAGTAATGTTATCATTTAAAACATGAGCCATCTGTTAATTTCTTGACTCTGCAACCAAAGGTTAGCATTTGTGGTCTAAAGTTATACTTTACAGGCTCAAGTATACCTAGTTAACCGCAAAGTATCTATATCAGATAACAGCATTCAATTGCCTTCCATTGCTGACACTTCAAAGCATATTACATATAATTGGTGGCTCACATAATTCAATGTCATGTCATTTGAAACGGGATGGTAGAACAGATTGTTCAAAAGTGAGCTTCAGTGTATGGTTCATTTTCGCCTGACTGGGATTCTGGGACAAGTTATTTCAGTTGTGGAGAACTATAGCAGCCCTTTTTCACTGTATTTTGACATCTTAAATCAGAAAAGGTGCAGTGTAATTATTAACATTAATAACAGCTGCATTGTATTTAAGTGAGTGACATTCAGAGCTTTAGTATTGTGCATGCTGGTTCACCGGCATGGTTTACTGGAAAAACTAATGGAACTGAGCTATTGTTAGGGAAATGTGTTTCAACTGTGCGTTTCCTGTTAACACAAGTCAATGCAAAAGGTATACTGTGCATGATTTAGGACACTCAAAATACAGTGCTCTACGTATATCATGAATAGGGAGTGATTTCTGTCACAGCCCAAGAAAGTTAGGGCCCTGCACACCCACACAGTTGTTTTGAGTTCCTCTGACTGATTAGACCTCAGCTCAGGTTGAAGTTGGCCAGGGTTATGTTTGGAATTATGTGAGGTGACCAATAAAGACGATAAAGGTATATGTCCCACCTTAACACGTACGGCAGGAGACACAGGGAGAAGTCAATCTGTGCACCCACACAGTCCTGAGAAGTAGGGTTGGGAATCACCAGAGGCCTCACAATATGATATCAGCATGATACTTATGTCATAATATGATATTATGGCAATTTTAAACATATTGCAATATTCTGCGATATATAGCAATTTATTAGCTTTTTTTCCAAATTCAAATATTTCCCAATTTCAAATTATGTCCCCAAAGCAAAACTTCTCTCTCTCTGTTTTATCTAAAAAGATAAATTTCTCTGTTTGTTCTTCTCACACAAAAAAAAGATTCTGCAAAATGGGATTGTCAAGCAGACAAACTGACCAACACATACTGTATATAATAAAAGATTGATACTTGGCGTCTGGGTATCGATACAGTATTGCCATGGAAAATATTGCGATACTGTGCTGTATCGATTTTTTTCCCCCACCAGTTGGTACATTTTTCATACCGAGTGTCTCTGCAGGACACTACAGTATGTGTCTTTCAGTGTCATCTTCTTCCTGGAGATGAGTGATGGTGATGTCATCCTACCTGCAGCAGAAAACTGTTAATGTGGTTGGGCTGTCCATCTCTAAAAGATGAATATCAACACACAAAAAGCACACGCTCGTAGTTAAACATTCACAGGTGTCTGTCAGGAAGAAGTTGAAATGGAAACATCAAGGCTTTGCACAAGACATGCATGCAGACACACACATAAAACAAAGGAAGACAATCAAATCCTAATGGCCATTTAGGTGAACAATAAAGATGATGAGAGCTGAGTTGGTTGTTATGATGATAACAGTGCTGATAACAATCATGATGGTAATTCTGCATATTATTTTGATTCCTTTCTGAGTCACTGTGGTTATACAATACTCTGACCATTTTTCATGCGTGTTTCTTCAAAGAGGAATACACAGTCACAAGTTGTGCGTCCTCTCACCGTCCAACACTTCCTAATTGGCCTTGGTCTTTCTCCCTCTGATAACAGAGCTCCCCAGATGTTTTCATCCCTAAAGATCGTAGCAGTGATCTTGAAGCCATTTCCAGGGTCATCCAGGAGGCCCGCCACTTCATATATATCTCTATAATCGATTACCTGCCCCTCCTCAGCCACAACGCTCACAGGTTAGAACCACTGTGCCACTTTTTAAGTTGCTTTCTTTTGAATTTGTTTGAACAGACATTTATCATCAAAAGGTTGGATGCTTTGCTTTGGTTCAAGTGCTTAAACTCTGTGTACCCACATTTGACTGTGTGCTTGTATCTGTGCCAAGGTACTGGTCCCGTGTTGACGGTCTTATCCGTGAGGCTCTGATCCTGAGAAAGGTCCGGGTCCGTCTCCTGATAAGTTGCTGGGAAAAGACTCATCCACTTACTTTCAACTTTATCTGGTCCCTGAGGAGTCTGTGCATGGAGCAGGCCAACTGCTCAATGGAAGCTGTAAGTACAAGGCCACCACATACTATTTTCAATTATTTGTTTAACTATTTTTGCTTTATCAGTGCTCACTGTGTGTGTGTGTGTGTGTGTGTGTGTGTGTGTGTGTGTGTGTGTGTGTGTGTGTGTGTGTGTGTGTGTGTGTGTGTGTGTGTGTGTGTGTGTGTGTAGAAGATCTTCAATGGCAGAGTCCAGAGGGATGGCAGTCTCCAGGGAATAAACCACAACAGGTTTATGGTGACAGACAGATCCATTTATTTAGGTGAGCTCATTGACCAGACTTTATGACTCATGCAGATCTCAACAGCAAATTATTTTATTTTAGTTTGTGTACGGATTAATCAAACAAGAAACAATGTGTTAATTAGTGAGCTTTAGAAGTGCTGTTATTCACATTTTTTTAAGTTTAGAAAGAGCCAGGCAAGCTTTTCCAATTGGCAATGTTTAAAGATTGTTGGTCATCTTGGCATGGTGTTTTTGACTTATTTGTTGTGCTACAAGATATTTGTGACATATAACTGTGGTCACTTATTTGTTTCTTCCTTGGTGTCCTGACAGGTAACCTTGACTGGGTGGGGAATGAGTTTAGCTTTAATGCAGGAGCAGGACTCGTGATCAGTCAGCCAGAGGGCATCGAGGAGAGGAACTCCACAGTGGTGGAGCAGCTACGGGCTGCATTCGAGAGGGACTGGTTTTCACGTTATACCCACTCCCTGCAGGCCAATAAGATCACCGTCTGTGACAAGCCCCAGATCAAAAGGCTGATGCCAGTCAGAACTAGCCACTTAGACAATGGACAAGTGCTAATCAGAACAGGCCAGCATGATAACGGACCTGCACCAATGAGACACAATCACAAGGATGATGGACAGACGCCAGTTAAAACAAAGCACAATGATGACAGACTAAGCAAAGTTAGTCGCCAAGGCAAGGCCAATGGACTGGTGCCAATTATAGACAGTTACCAAGAGAGGGGACGAGTCGAAATGAGTCACCTTGATAGCAGACAGGTACAAATCAAAGGTAATTACCATGACAATCCAAAAGAACCACCTAGTCAGTCAGCTGAGAGCAGCGGCAGCAGAGAGATCTTTAACAGGTCCCTGTGACCACAAAGCATGATAAGTTTGTTTTCACTGAATGATGAGAACTGTTCTCTTTCAATAGCAATGGACTTAACACACTGGGTCTTTGTAGCATTTTATTGACGCCATTTTGAAGAAAACAAAAACTTTTAAGATTTAAGTAATATCTGTTTTTTATCATTTACCTGGTACTTGATCATGTTCACGGAAGAACTCAGGAAGGAAAGTAAACGCGCCACTGCAGTCTGGCACTTTTGATGGATTTTTTTTAGGAATGAAACCAAAACATTTTGGTTTGGACGAAACATTGATTAATACACTGTAATAATAACTTACAACCTTACTACTGATGTAAGGTTGTAAGTACTCTCTCCTTGTTGAGATCCTGTCAAGTATATGAAATCTTGCAATCTTACTGATTGTGCAGCATGTGTAGCTACACTAGCAACATTTATCATTAAAGATACACTCCAAAGTAGCGGAAGACTTACAACACAGCTTTACTGTACATGCTGTGGATATCATATTGCCTCTGTACTAATTGGTTGTGGATACTTTGGCCTCATGTAAATAATTTGTGCATCTCCAGCAGTCTTCTGAATAGGT
Source organism: Sander vitreus (assembly GCF_031162955.1). NCBI lineage: Eukaryota > Metazoa > Chordata > Actinopteri > Perciformes > Percidae > Sander > Sander vitreus. The sequence continues at coordinate 23,169,813 of NC_135871.1, forward strand.
TACTGTGCATTCAAATAATTCCTTAAAACTGTAAACATATTTATTACCACTGATAACTTCAGATCTTCAGATTTATTCTAATGTCAAATGACATTAATAGAAAACAACCTTATGTGTACTGTGTGTATTAACACAGATTCCTGCACTTAGTCAAAATTTAATTTCCACTCACAAGAACACATTGCCATTAGTCCTGCAATAGAAACAACCACATAACTAACTTTGAGTGCTGACCCACAGTTGAGGAGCTAATCAAATCATGTCCACCATGGTTTAATCTCAATATCAGAAGCACTAAACACTATACAGACAGCGTTTACATAATCCAGGACACGATGCGTCATATATCTCTCCACAGCAGAATGGTGTAAGCCTATATTAAAATGTTTTATTTTATGGTGGTCATAATTTAATTAGATGATGCACCTATTCTACTGTGTTTATTACACAACATCAAATGTACTAAGGCATGGTGTTTTCAATCAGTTGCCACCACTGAAAAACTATAGCCTGCATTTAGTGGAAGGCAGGTATTTTACCCTGGAGAAAGAGGGGCTATTGATCTGAATAGCTATAGAAAATCATTCCAGTTCCAATATACAAATCCTAGGAAAATAATATGAATTGAATGGAGATCAAAAGTGTATGTTGTGACTTATTTAACAAAAGGAGCAGTTAACTTCGAAGAAGGGGCCAGAGGGTCTCTGCTGTCAAATCAATACAATGAATTTTTAACAGAGCTTGACAGTTGCAGTTGCAGCAGTTTAACCTCAAGGACATTGTTTCCTGTAATGGCATGCCTGTGACTGAATATATATTACCTTTACTGTGTGGAGGTAGAGCTAAATATATGTGATTGTTAGTAAAGAACAACTAATTTACTTTTGACTGAAAGCTAGTACCGACATTTGCATTTGAATGATTGCATGTCAGTTTAAGACCTTTACACACTCTTTGCTGTGATTGCAACGATGCTTGTACGTTTCTGATGTAGGATCTTTTTTTTTTTAACTTCCAGGCCATTAATCAAGGAAACAGGAAAACATTTCCAGAGAAAGGTACATAGTGATGTCTTCATTACCTATATGCAGGGTGTTATGGTCAGCGCTTTAATGTGAATGGTGTAATGAGTGCTTTGTCTTCTGAGTTCACTGAGCAGGAAGAATAATTGCATACAATAATTCTGCCAGAAAACAAAAATTTGTGGTCAGAATGCATAGAAGGTTTAGCTGTAACCATAAAGTATAAGGCAGTTATATCCGCTAAAATTATATATCACTGGATTTTTGGTGGATATCATTTGATGGTATTCTGTTTCTGTATTTGTGCCTGCACTTTTTGTACTACAGGTCAAACACAGACTCAGTCCGTTCTTGCAGTGAGTCTTGCAGTGAGTCCACAGATATGGACAGGACACATGTAGTCAAAAACACAGAGCTTGACAATTGTATTCTGGTCATGATGGCTAACTTCTGCCATCTAGAGGATGTCTTGAGAAAGAACACTTCTTCTCACACTAATTTGCTGCAATATGACATGATACGTTTTTTTTTTAACTCTGTCTTGACCAAGAATACATGTTGGTTCACATCTACTGTTTATATGCCAATTCTTATCAAATGTATAAAAGGCAGCGACATGGGACTGTTAGTGGTTTTCTTGCAAATATTTGAACTGAAATTCTGTTGAAAGCTACATAACTCATATGATATGTTGCTACTATATTTTTCTCACAGTATAGTGTGGAAGTTTATAGTATTAAAATATAAATCAAAATAATGTAATAAGAATAACAGTTCCATGTTTAATTTTAACACAAAAAACGACGTTCCCGTGCTGCTGTATGTGCCCTAACCAGTCTCTCTTTCTGCGCAAGACACAAGCATTAATTCATCAAACACAATGATCTGTTTCATTTGTAGAACAGTTTCTCCACAGAGTGTGTAGAACTTGAGCATTATCTCAATAATAAAGTCCACATGATTTCTTGCGAAGCACCACTTCAACACACTGTATTGCTTGTAATCTGACAGCTGGTCAGATTTAGTACTTTATGCTGCTATTATCTGATTGCTACACTGGGGGCAGTACTGTTGCTAATGTACCCTGTGCCCAAGGCCTTACGTTTAGTTGTTCTTAAACTATTTTGATAATTAAAAACAGTGACTATTTTCCAGTTAGCAGGGACCAGGACTACACCTTTAATCAGCAACAGTTTACAATCTGCTACATGCAAATTACATAATCCAAGCAAAAACAGTAGGAATGTTTCTGTGTCACCTGTCCCTCTGTCCATTCCTCTAGTAAGATTGAGCAATGTTCACTGAATCCTCTGTGAAAGTTACTGTTTTCCTGAAGTCAGAAGGGTAGATGGGTTTGAGGTAGCTGCAAAGTTTAACAGACGGAAGCACTAGTACTATTTAAATGCTCACTGTAAAAGCTTTTTAATGTCGCCTACCTTTATTCTATTGAACTGTTTTGGCATGACTGCTGCTTGCATGCCTTGCCTTTATGAACTGTGCACAGTAGCTATGAGCCTTTTTAGAGATAATGATAATAATGAAAGCTTATATACCTTTAAAAAAAAATACAGAAGGAATGTATATTTATTGACTAACCTTGTTAATGCACACTACTGAATTATATGACCGTTATGTTTTTACTCTTATTAAAAAAATGAGTACTCTTAGCTTTTGTGTGTGTGTGTGTGTGTGTGTGTGGGTTTGTTGTGTATATTTGTGTTAAAGTTTAAGTGACTTGTGTTTCCTCAACACAAAGGCTGTTAATTAAAGCAGAGGGTGGCTTACATTAGAAGTTAATCCTTCACATCACTGCACTGTGGCTGTCAGTCAGGCCCTATATGTAGCCTGAATGGACAGGCCTCTGGCTAAGCAGAGGAGTATTCAGGTTTCCAGAGAAACATATTATCTGATTGCAGACAGAATAATTACCAATAATGTTCACCTGATTCGACAGAACCCAATTCACTCTAAGGTTAAAGCAGCAAACACATTTAACATGCTGTATTTGAATCCACCAATACAATACAGGATTCAAACATGTATAGCCAACATGTTACAGCTTAGATGTATCAAATGTTTGGTATTTTATTTATTGTGCTATGCCAATTGTAACTCACGCCCAGTGGTGCCAAAGCATTTTCTCAACCCACAAAGGAATACGTAATCTTTCAATTTATCAGAAAAAAAAAAAAAATCTAATTCAAAATCACCAAATTTGGAGGTATGGTTTTCATTGGACAGGAAGGTGTACACAATTCTAATCTGAAGAGTAACTAAAGTTGTCAGATAAATGTAGTGGAGTACAGAGTACACTATTTGCCTCTGAGATGTAGTAGAGAAGAAGTATAAAGTAGCCAGTACAAATAGGCTCAAATAATTCATGTAGGCCTAACCTCGAATTTGTGCTCAAGTACAGTATTTGAGTAAATGTACTTAGTTACATTACACCACTGGACTGTATACAGCTGACACACACAAGAAAAGGTGTTATGAAATAAAGTGAAAATGGAGAAATAAAGTGAAATAGAGAGACAGCAGCAGACATACCTGTGTCTGGTACCTGTCTGGGCTCGAAAAGCAGGGGACTGACGTAACGGTTACCTTAGCAACCGATTAGGCGTCACTACTCTGGGCTACAAATTCATGAGTGCGCTTTTCTTTCCGGAGACCGTCCCGTCCCGTCAAGAGTGGGGAAACAGCCACTGTGACGCTCAATGGGAACTCGTTTATGAAGGACAATAAACCAGATGTCTTTTTCCACCTGTTTGGGTTGTGTATATTCGCGGTGTAACGTTAGTGGAGTTGGACACGCCAACCTGACGAACATCGCTGTGCTGGTGGTGTTGTTGTTACCCAGCAGCAGCCAACATGGCTGAGGATGACAGTGAATGGGTTGTAGAGAGCATCGTTGGCTACCTGGGAAGTCCTGAATGGGTCATTCCTGTCACGGATTTCATCGAAAACAAATGCACAGGTAAAAAATAGGTTAGCCGTTCAGTCTCGGGCATCTCTCTATGTAGCGTTAAAGGCTCCCTGGAGGTGTGCACCGTTAGCTCGGTGGCTAAGCTAGCGCTAACTTGCGATGTTTTTGTTGACATATTTGTAGGCTGTGAAACCGTTTGATAACTCAGCACTTAATACACGCCTTTTTGTGGGTTTATCAGACAAATAAAATTGCCTCGACATAAAACAACAAAGGACACAGGAGTCGATAAATAGATATATAGAATAAGTTATAACTCCGTAAAGGTTAACGTAGGGAACATAGCTAGCAAAGTAGAAACCTTAACGTTATCTAAGTGTCATGTATATTAACTTATTGTGGGCAATTAACGCTACTAAACATACATAGCTAGCTAGGTAAATAAATACAGTTTATGTTTTTCAAATGTTTCCAATGGGCACAGTATAAATGTTGAATTACTGACATTTATGTATCATATTTATTTGGCCTTTTCTTAGTTTTTGATGACGAAGATGAAAATAAGTTATCATACACAGAGATCCACCAGCAGTATAAGAACTTGGTGAGTACAGTCTTTGGTCCACATGTGTCAAACTGCTTCATCAACATTACTCATTAGTGGTTTTACATTGCTGACTCATCAGACTGGAGTGATGTAAGCTGCTTTGCTTTTTTAGGTGGAGAAGCTGTTGGAGAATTACATGCAGGATGTTGGCATCAACGAGCAGCAGTTTCTGGATGCATGCACCTCTCCTTTTGCCAAATCCAAAACCCTGCAGGTAAGTTAAGCTCCCTGTTTTGCACACCACTGTCAGCTTGCCGGTTAACCTGAATCAAGAATCAAGGATGGGATTTGCTTACATAACCCCCCCCTCACTAACTGGTGCCAAACAAAGCTGGTCTCTGTCTCCTCCATGGCAGATTTGTGTTTTCCTGTTGAATCAGCAAAATGAGAATTCAGTTTGTGATATGATCTACAACAACTAGGGGGGTAAATCACACGTTTTATCACGATACAATATTATATTGATTCGATACAACATCTTTTAACTTTGTATCATTGAGGGTTGAATTTGAGACATGTGGATGTTTAGATCTGTCCTATTTAAGTGCCATGACTTTGTCAGGCTGAAGTGTGTTACCTGTAGGGGTGTCACGATTCTCCAAATCCTCGATTCGAGTACATTTTTGATTCTTCGATTCTCGATTTTTACATTTATTTATTTTTAAAGCACAGGTTGCTACGCCATTTTTAGACTAGACTTGTATGCAATATAATATCTGACCTTTGTTCGCAATGTACCACACTACATTTCACAGTCAAATTTAAAACATTTATTAACAACATAATGTAACAATAACTTATTATGTATATCTTCAGTCAATTGGAAACTTGACAATTTGTCAATAAAGTAAAAAGGAAAAAAAGTTTGTCTTTGAATTTCCGGAGAAACAAGACCCACTTGACGTGTTCGTCCAATCAGCTGCCAGTTTTCTTTTTTTGGCAACAATACAGATTAGCGCCGCCTGCTGTTATGGAGACGTATTACGTCTCGTCTCTTCGGTGTGTTCTGAGGTATTTTTTTGACCAACTCGGGAAGACTGATCAGCCCAACTGCCTTTTCTGCCGACGGTTGGCCATCTGGTTGATGGGTAAGCAGTTTAAGACGACGGTCGCAGCGCTGCCTTGAAGGCTTGGTTGGGGGCAAAAACACCATTGAGCTAGCAAAGCGGTCTTAGCAGACAGAGAGCAGAGAGGGCGACTCAGCAGTCCGCTAACTTGTTGCTCTCTCTAATATAACCAATATAAACTGCTCTGTTTAGGCTACAAAACGTGCATGCATGCTGAAATTCAACCGTGCAGTTTTGTCTGGATTAAGCTATAAACAGAGGAAAACTCCGCTAGCTGCTAGGCTAATGTGCAATGGTAAACACACAGAATATGGTACACTGCACATAGCAGAGCTTGCAAACTGTGGCTTTTTTGTCAAACACATCAACATTGTCAACATAACTCACTGGAAATCCAAAATACTTCCACACTGGCGACTTCAGTGAAAGAGGAGGGGGCTCAAGTTCTGTCGAGGAGGTTGACTTGCAGCACTTCAACACGTGTATTTCTTTTCCCGCTTGCCGACCGGACGTGACATGGGGGTGTGGCAGCATCGAAGATTCCATTTTTTTTATTCGAAATTCGAGATTGTGACTTAATTTCAGTCGATTTCGATTTAAAATCTAAATCGTGACACCCTTAGTTACCTGTAGAAAGAAGGTGTTGGAATTCATAAATTTGGAGTCAGATTTGACAGGCCTTATAGGGCCTTATTTTAGACATAATTCCTTACATATCCAAACAGTGTCCTGAATGTACATTACACTAAGCGTGCATACCTCCACCATAGCTATGAAATTGTCATGACGGGTCAGTTCCAAGCAACAGAGTTTCATCAAAAGTTATTAATTCTTTGCCTGTACCTTGGTACATCAGGAATCTCATCTCATAATGGTACCTAAAACTTGACATGACATACTCCTGTATTGCTGTCACCTTTCATGTTTCTTTGTGTGTGTTTTTGCTCTTGTGTAGCTAGTGTAAAAAGCATGTAATATACATTTTAAGGGTGCAACCAAAAATGCACTTGGATCACATAAAGGTAATATGGATAAAAGGGGTGTGTGTGCTGATGCTTCAGGGAGTGTGTGTGTGTGTGTGTGTGTGTGTGTGTGTGTGTGTGTGTGTGTGTGTGTGTGTGTGTGTGTGTGTGTGTGTGTGTGTGTGTGTGTGTGTGTGTGTGTGTGTGTGTGTGTGTGTGTGTGTTTTTGTTTTTGTTTGAGACAACAACTTTCCAAATAACATGACGTTTTAAACGTATATTATTACAAATTTTAAAATGATATTAGTTACAATTTCAACGCTTTTAAAGTATATTGTTAGATTTCTCTTGGCACTGATCAACAGGTGTAATATGGCTGTGCCAGATTGGCAGAGATGCAGATCTTGATTTCACTGCAATCTTCAGGCGATTTGGATCTCATTAATTACCACTGAGATAAATAGTTAATGGGTTTAACGGGAGTGGCAGTAGCTCAGTCTGTAGGGAGTTGGGTTGAGAACAGAAGGGTCACTGGTTCAAGTCCCCATACATACCAAAGTATGGTGGTGGACTGGTAGCTGGATAGGTTCCTTGGCAGTGTTCTTCTTGTGACATCTCTCCATTAGTGCATGTATAGGTACTGAGCATGTGTGTGTATTTCAGGCCTGTGTGTAATGTGTTTTATTATTATTATTATTATTATTAATGTCACAGTGTGTAGAGTCGACTCATGATGCCTTTTAGTTGCTTTTTTGGGTTTAACTATATGAGAGATTATTTCACCTGTGTGCCCTGGATAGTGAATTCAGCTAGGCCTAAACATAATACCTTAATTAGTTCTGAAGGGACATTTTTTAAAAAAGATTAAGGCTCGGGCTCCTTTAATTTATAATCTTTATCTCAGACAGTTTTGTTGCATAACTCAGTTCATTTGTTATGACTAACGTGAGCACATGGCATGTATCATCACTGAAAAAGCATCCTTTCAGCTGTTGACAACAAGCATACAGTGGACAGACGGAGGCGGAGTAATGTATTGCAGTGTCATTTCTCTTTAAACTTAGCTACTGTAGTTACTCAGAGAAACAGGATATATACTGTAGGTTTTGGCTTCAGGCAGAAACAGTAAGAGAGACTGACAAAGGGAGAAGGGAAATAGTGAGGAAGAGAGAAGCTGAGCATGGAGACTGAGAACCTGGTGACCCAGTTGAACTAAGAACACTGATCTTGCATTTAAGGTTTGTCAGAAAGATTTACCTAGCATTAGCCTAGATGGGGGAGAGACTTTTGAATTTAGACAGGAAGCTAATGTGAAAGATTAGGACTAAGTACCAACAAAGTTTGATATGTGTTTGGACTTTAGTTGAGTGTCTACTAAGCTTGAAGTACTGTACATACTGTCCTGATATACAGGGCAAGACTTTATAGGAATATTGACTATTTTTTTTTAAAATTATTATTATTATATATTATTTAGTCTTTATCGTTTAGGGTTAGATAATCTAACAGATGCCTTTTTCTGGAAAGATTATAGCACAGAATTTGGTCAGAGCACTGTTCCTGAAAAGAAAGAAAGAAATGGAGAACATGTTTGAAATACTGACGCAAAATCAAGCAGATTATTTTAAAATTCATATCCAGTCAAATGGCTGCCAAAGGTTTTCAAATATCTTGATTGTTTTCTGTGAAATATTCTTTAGACCTCAGTGATCTTGACAATGTAGAAGTGTAGCTATGCAGGAGTAAGGTTTAGCCTTCTAGATAAGTTTGATACCAAAATAATATCTAACATGTAAATAAACTGTTCTTTAACTGACAGAATAATGTTTAGAGCGTATCAGCACTCACATGTACTGTGTTTATATATCTGTGTAAACTGACCTATTCTCTACAGTCACAGACTCCAGTCATAATTACTGTGGGCACGGTGATTTTTCATGCTCTTGTATGTGGTTGTATTTGTCGTTCAGTCAGTGTTCCAGCCAGTTCTGGCTACAGATGACTTCCAGATATTTCGCTCACTGATGGTCCAAAAGAACATGGAGCTGCAGCTTCAAGCCCTCAGGGTCATTAAAGAAAGGAACGGTAGGCTGGATTAACACGCATACATACACCCAAACACACACTCACAAACCGGAAAACACTAGTTATTTAGCTGCAAGTAATATGCCTGCTGTGTGTTTAGGGGCCCTCCCAGAGTGCCTGACTGCTGGTGCGGACGTAATGACAGAGTTGCAGGATCAAGAGATGAAAATCCTACAGGAGGTTCTCAGGTAAGTCATCTGTACTGTGTATATCTCTCTCTCTCTCTCTCTCTCTCTCCCCCTCTCTTTCTCTCTGTCTCTCTCTCTCTCTCTCTCTCTCTCTTCTACTCTCTATCCCCCTCTCTTTCTCTCTGTCTCTCTCCTACTCTCTCTCTCTCTCTCTCTTCTACTCTCTATCTCACTCTATCGCTATCTTTCACTCTCTTAAAGACTTTGCAGTGGCTGGATGTTTTATTGCATGGGAACCACAATCAAATTAGTCAATTGAAACAAGGATTTTAACTTCTTAGATATCCTGACCTGGATGATGGGTTGATGATGGACATTTTACTGTTTGGATATTTTCACATTTTCTTTATGCATCCATCCATTGCCTGTATGTGTCCAGGCGTTTAGAAGCTCCTGCCCCTGCTCTTTAATGGGATTTTGCTAGTAGCAGTCTGACCAAGTAGAACACACTGAGTCTAATGGAGCTGCAGTTAAGCTCCTTAGGGTCAAGCTAATTTAGGTCGGAGGGATTGACACTAAACGAGCAGCTGAGAGAAATAGTATGTTTATCCCGTTTGTCTTACCAGGGTAACTTAACTGCTTATCAGTTTAATGTTGTTATCAGTCTCACAAAACACATATACCGGTAATGTGTTTATTTTACAGCTTTTCTTTGAAAAATTAAATAATAAATCATCCCTTTCTTGCCCTTAAACATCTCTCTTTATTTGCACACCTTCTGGTTAATGCTTTGTGCAAGTTTCCTCTAAGGCAATTTAAGTTGTTAAAGAAATCAAATTAAAGGATCTGTGTGTGGGGCCCCGGTGATGCCTGTCAGCAAGCTGGGGCATAGCGGTTATCCGAGGGAAATCCTTGACGTCGCTGTCTTATTCTAGTTTCTAGTCCATTTGTGCCGTTTGCCAAAGGTTAAATAATAATGCATAACATTTATTTAGGGCTTTTCTAGGTACTCAAAGTCGCTTTCTGTAACAGGATGAAAGATCATAAAGAGAGAAAAAAAATTAGATAGGAGCCTGGGCTAGCTGGCTGAGCTGTGGAAAGCCAGTTGGAATAGGTGAGGGTCCAGGCCCCTTTTTAAAGATGGCCTCTCAGTTGTGGTTGGGGAGGGCGTTGCGAATAGTCAGTAGAACCTGCGTAACTGTAGATTAACTAAGCTGTTATCACAACTGGGCTTCTAAACACACTCTAAAAACAGTCCAAGTGGGCTCTTGAATGCTCTGTAGCAGGACCAGTTAAGGCATTTCAGGCTTTGCAAAAGAAATTACTTCTGCTTGGGCTAATTTATGCATAGGGGAAATTCCGATCAAATCTAATATTTATTTTTCTCTCTTGCTACTTTGTCTTCAGAAAGTCAAAAGAGGAGTATGATGAGGGAATGGCCAGGAGGCTGCTATTAGAGAAAGAGGTTGGCTCCACCTCCAGCAGCTGCTCTGATAAGCCAGTGGCAGAAAGCAGTGAAGCCCAGAATACCACCTCTGCTCCGAGCCAACAAAGCAACGCTGCCAAAGTAAGACATTGTGAGCTGTATGAGCCAAATAAGACCAGTAAGACTGGCAGCATCACTGTGTTACCTTTGTTGGACTTCGATCTCACAGTTTAGACGTGTAGTGCCTGATAATACCAATGCTTAATGGTTATAGCCAACATCCCTTTTCCCCTTAAAGCCCGATCTCTCCTTTCTAACGAGACACTGTCTCCAATGTGCTGGTTTTTTTTTTCATGCTAAGGCCAAAGCTGAGGGGAAAGGTGACAGCAGCCGCAGTAATGGTCACCACACCCCACTAGTGAACGGAAACCCTACCACTGAATTTAATCTGGTAACTGAACCATCCGTGTAGAAACATTTTAATTAGTGACCTACTAATATGCCACAGCTTACTGCTGAGTCTGAGGATGCATTAATGCCATTTGAACTGTATCTGTAAAAGCTAACAGAGTAAAAGGGTAGGTAAATGTCAAACTGAATACATGTGAATTGGGTAGAAAATAAAGTTCCTTTTGTTAGATTTTTGGCCAGCTCTTTAACAGTTAAACATCAGTGATTTTCTCTGATATCACTATATTACTGTATGGTACACAGGTATTGGCATGATATTCAAAACCTAAGTATTAGTGCATTCTGAGGGGGAAGATAGTAACTTTTCTGTTTCCTAGCCTGCGTAGTACAGAGGCTATGTAGAAGCTTTGTAGTTTTGAAGCATGTGAATTAGGTTGCGTGTGTAATATCAATAGACATTTGCTGATTGCTGGATGACTGGGAAATGTTTCTTGCATTTTACACACTATTAACAATTTGATGTGAAACATTGTCTTTAGATATTTAGAGGCCATTTACTGTATGTGCACATACTGACCCTGACCAGTGTGGTACCAATCGGAGCTTTACTGTCAGAGGCTGAGTTTAAGTGCCTGCTTGGTCAGGTACCAGCAAAATAAGAGAAAGATTATCAGGTCAATTGGAAAATGTGGTTTATCTTTTTTTCAGTGTCCAGCAATCCAGCAGCATGTCTACAATAATGTGACCGTATCCAGTCATTCACGTTACTGTAGAATCTAAAGTAATGTGACAGTTTCTGTACGACACACTAGTGCCTACAAGTCCACAATCAGAGGACTGTATGTGTTGTTGGAGCTGCAATAGCATGTTGCAGTAATTTGATGCAGTGTTTGTGTCGTCTGTATTAATGACATATGTTATACATTAAACATGTATTAATGTGTGTGGGTCCCTCCCTCCAGGTCAACGGAAAACCTGCCAAAAAACAAGAGAGCAAGACAGCTGCCCCTGCAGGTGGAGATAAGAAAAGTGCAGCTAAGAGCAGCTCCACGTCTAAACCCACACCAGGTATCTCCGAAGAGCTTTGATCTTTTCACCACCAACTCTACAACCATGAACTTATCTTTTTAGTCTTATTAAAATTCCCCACCACCTCTTTAGTTGTTTCATTCTTAGGAAAGCCATGAATAAATCCAAATTATAGTTTTCAAAACCTCATTATGTCAGTTACAGGCATTGTGGAGATGGTTTCTCTTTGTTTGTCTAGTAAATAAGCCGTCACATGAGCAGTCCTACAAGAATAATTTTTTATATTATCATTGTTTTTTAACTCACAACCAACCTGACAAAGCTGCAAGTTACCAAATTAATTTTGAATATGCGTGTGCAGATTGTGGCAGTGACGTCGTGGAGTCCAAAGTCCTTCCAGCAGTGAGAGCACCAGTAAAGTCCGGCGAACCCTCCGTCAGCCTCAGTCCTGGTACCAAGGAGCAGAGCAGCAGTCAGACTGCGGCCGAGGCGTGGCTGGAGGAGGCACACAGGGAGGCTGGCTTCTCTAAGCCATATACTGTGAGTCTTTCCTTCCCCTTGTTTCATTAAGCATTCCGTCATAACCAAATTCAGCTGAAGAAACTTCTGAATGTGTCTGACTGTTTCATGTTTTTTCTTAGTGTGCACACCACTTAAGGTGCAGTAGGTAAGCCTTATAAAACTGCAAGTCCTCAAGGACTCTGATGAAGATGTAACTCTACATCGAAACGTTAGTCACTGTTTTGCACCTTAAGTAATAAAATTATAAAGTAAGAAGACATCTGTGTTGCACCCGCTATTTTCTGTTACTTTATACCGTTTTTGTCCTGCCTTGGTTGCACCGGATTGTTGTGGTCTGCAGAAGCGCAGAGAACTTTCTCTTTTTTATCCTAATAATAAGAACAACAATAATAATAATAATAATAATAATAAAAAACAATGCAAAAAAAATATGTTTTACAGTGCACTCTGTATCACTAACTACGGTGAATCAATCTTCCTTCACCATTCGTCTGTGTGTGTCGGTGTGTAGTGTGTCTGTTTTGATTTTATTTACAACTGTCAGCTGGTGGAAATGGCAGTATTAGAAGCTCAACGAGCGCCCCACATGCACGGTAACGAGCGACGTAGAGAGTTAGCTACTGAAGAGAGCCAAGCGGCATAAAACAAGCAAGCAAAGACGATGCACCGTCTCGTTGCATTGGTGTGAACTAGCAGCTTTCAGAGCGTTGCAGACCGGTGCGTTGCAAGTAACTGGAGGATTCATCTCGTCTCGTCACTGCTCTTTGGTCTGAACTCGCTACTGCATGCGCACACACACACACACACACACACACACACACACACACACACACACCGATACACACGCAGATGAATGGTGAAGGAAGATTGATTACACATAGTGAGTGATACAGAGTGAAATTGTTGTTGTGATATTGTGAATAAGTTGTTTTTAATGACCTGCTTACCTTTTTAGCTACGTTTTCTTGAGGTAAAGTAAAGAGGATATTTTGGTTAACTATGGAAAACAATAGTCTAGCTAGAGTGAACGAGCGAAATACAAGAAATAGTTAACCTAGCAAGCTATCCACAGCTCTTTATTCATTGCCAATAATATAGCCTATCTCTATAGTATTCTAAAACGATATCAGTCCCCATAGAATGTTGTCACTGAAAACTAAATGTCTTAGGGTCCCTGTTAATGCTATTGTACCGGTGTATCCTTCAATTCATTGAGCAGATGGATATTCGAGGATATTTTAGCAGAGAGAAAGAGAAGCAGGAGATTGGCAGGGCAGTTGATTCTGAGGGAGCCGGCGTGATTGAGGTCAGTAGTGGTCTAATAGGTCTATAGGAAATGTGGGGTCTTTTGTTTTCTTTTAACAATAAGCATTTGTTGGCAGGTCTAGGCACTAAGGCATAGTCTAAACTAAATTATTTCATTATATTTATTATATATGCTAGCTATATTCTGACCAACTTAACTTTCTGCATTCATTGGCTGTGATAAATTAGATAAATATGTAGATTGTTGCCTGAATGTAGGCCTTAAAATTGTGGTTCTTGGGTTATACTGTATGCAAGCCAAACGACACAGCGAAATGACACTCTGATTGAACCAATCCACACTGTGTCACAGTAATTAGTGTAATAAAATAGCATTCTTTGGATAACTTATCTTATAGAGACAGGAATTAGATATAGTATGCTATTACTTTATCACACATTTACATGAGCAGACAGGTAGCATTTAAGTCATTGCCTACAGAAGAACTCATCAGGAGCAAAGTCTGGCCTAAAGTAAATTCCCCCATGCAGCTTTGATGTGTCTAAAAGCTAACACTACAGTAACTTTTGTTGAACAGAGTAGAAATGGAAGAAGAGGATATGTCTGTCACTTTTTACTTGTTAACATCTTGGTTTCTTGACTGGTTGTTGTCATAATTGTAGCTCTAATACAGTAACAAAAGATGTGAGTGCAAAGATTTTGCAAACGCAAGTTACAAATACCCTGGGGGCTAAGCTTAAATCGTAGTGACGTCCCTGCTGGATACATTTAATTGTTGGAAAAGAGTTACTGTGCAAAATTCATATTGTTTTCTTGTGCATGGGTTTGAGTTGTACTGAAATACTGATCCTGTTTCACCTCTACACCCTCCAGGAGTTGTCAGTGTCTCAGCAGGAGCAGCTCCAGCAGAGGGCGGCATATCTGCGTCAGCAGCGAGACAAGCTGCATGCATTGAAAAAAGAACAGCAGAAACCCAAGCAGGTGACCGCACCAGAGGAGGCCCCCATCACCACCACCACCCCGGTAAGTACAGCCCTGTTCCTGTCCTACCTTAGCCTCCTTTCACAAAGAGGTCAGAGGTCAGAATCAACCATGCACATGTACTGTAGAAGAACATGGCTTGATGAGTAACACTTGTTTTATTATGCAGGCCTGATTACATTTTACTCTATGTAAGAGGTAATTAACTATTTATTTCCTCATATTGGCACATTAGTGCCAGAGTTATCAAGAGATGTTGTAAACAGACTACAGATAATTTCAGGGTAACACTGGCTTTGAGTTGTGTCTCTCAGAAGTCTCTGTAAGAAATGGTGTCAGGGCCTTATAATTTAGACTTCAAATCCATACTTAACATTTTAGTTAATTTTTTTAATCTTTTGTAACCCACATTTTTCCTGATTTCTTTTTCTTTTTCATCAAATCATCCTTCTGGGTTCTTGTTCTTCATTTCCCTCTGCCTGTATCTAGCCTGGCCTGGCTTGTCAGGAGGCAGTGGGGCAGTCCCAGAGGAATGGGGCCTATGCCCCTCCTCCTTCTCTTCCTCCTGCTCCTCTTCCTCCAGCACAACACTCTGCTAACTCCTCCAAACAGAAGGTGATCCATCAGCTGCCTCTGCCTGATGTGAACACATGTAGTTATTCATGCCTAGTATGTTGCCAAGGGCTTTGCTGTGTAGTACTTTCTTCCGCCTCTGCCGTACTCTGTCTGAAACGTATTCAAAGTCCTCAGTCTCCATCCCTCAAGCACAGAAAAGGAACCGACCATAGCGAACAGACCATCTGACCTTTTTTAAGAGTTCTTTAAGAGAACGAGATCTCATTTACATTGTGGATGCTTAGAGTTTATCAACATATCTCTTTTAGATGTTTAAAGCTAAACTTAGCACAGAAAGTAAGGACATTTGTGTTTGGTAGATTATTTCTCTGTGGTAACAATGCTTTTTGGCAATAAATCTTATGCCGTTGGAAAGCCTGTTCAGTTCCCTTTCAAATGGTGCCCTATTTGTAAGGAACATGCATTTGTGGGATGAGCAGCAGCGCTGAGTATGTGGGTTGCGCCCATGAAAAATTTGCCAAATCTTCTCTGCCAGTGTGATGGTGTGGGGCGGCATCTCCCTCACTGGAAAAACGAGGCTTGTCATCATTGGAGGCAATCTCAGTGCAGAGAGATCTAGAGATGAGATTCTGCAACCAGTTGGCAATCCCTTATCTCCACAGTCTGGGACCGAACTCTATCCTCCAAGATGACAACGCTCGCCCCCACAGGGCGGGGTTTATCAGAGACTACCTCCAGAATGTGGAAGTGGAGAGGATGGAGTGGCCTGCCAGCAGTCCTGACCTCAACCCCATTGAACACTTGTGGCATCAGCATTGGGCGTTCTGTTCGTGCCAGAGTGACCAACACAACCACGTTGGCTGACTTGCGACAAATGCTGGTTGAAGAATGGGATGCCATCCCACAGCAGTGTGTGACCAGCATGAGGAGGGGGTGCCAGACTGTTGTGGCTGTGTATGGTTCTTCCCCACACTACTGAGGCTCCTGTTTGTGAAATGAATAAATTGCCAATATGTCTTGTTACTTCAATCATCTAATCCACCAACCACCAAATGAGTCAATGGCAGAATAAGCTGTTTGGCATTGGCAGAGAAGATTTGGCAAATTTTTCATGGGCGCAACCCACATACTAGTTACAGAGAAATAATCTACCAAACACAAATTTCTTTACTTTTTGTGCTAAGTTTATATAAATATTGTATTATTTGATACCACTTTGAAAAACCTGAACATACATGTGCCATAATTATCACATGATACCTGCTGCTTTCGTTTAGTTTTCTAGGTAATCATGTGTACATGTGTGCTTGGTTGTATTTAAGTAGTCTTTCCCTCTGCTTTTTCACTCCCTCCGAATTTTTTCTTAAGCCACTGGTGGTGATTGTTTTCTTTTCTATCCCGTTTTTAACCCTACTGCCTGCTCTGGTCTCTTTACACAGGAGATATCTGCTGAGGAGAGGAAGAAGCTACAGAAGAGAAAACATCTGGCTGACAAGCTGAAAGAGGAAGTCATCAAGAAATAACAACCCCCCCCCCCCCCCCAAAACTGCAATAATCTTATATGCTATCTGTTTACTCCGTTAATCAAACAAACATGGCTTCCTTTACACTGCCTCCTTCAGACAGATGATTCACTTTGCGTAACACAGATCAGGGGTTTTCCAAAGAGTCACAAAATGTCAGAGATCTTCCTTCTTCAAAGTTCTTTTCATTGCTGTCTACAGAGGAAGGTACATCATCTTTTATATTTTGGTTGTACCAGTATTTTGGCAGTCTCCACTCATATGAGCACACCAAAGTAGCATCTGTCTGATTGAGCGAGTTCAGAAAAACCCCCGGTAGTCAGGCAATATGCTGCCAGTGTTACTAACCTCGAGTGGAGAACTCTGATAGCTTTTACTTTACATCACTAGACACATCTGGGCTGTCCAAAGCGCTCCTTATTTGCCACTGGGTGCACTACATTTACTTAATACAAATGCAAAATATATGGATATAGCGCCCTCACAAAATCCCACATTGGAATGAAAAATGTGTTCACAGCCTGTACATTACTTACTAAAAATCTTACAATTTAGTGCTTCACTATTGATAGTGTAAATGTTTATTATGCAACACTACGTGATCCATTATTGACTGAAGTGATTTTGGACATATCCCTGGGTTTGTTTCTCTGTAGAGAAAAAGGTTAATAAATGTGGTGAAACACAAACTCAACGTTAGGTACAAGTGGCCTCGAGTTGTATCAGTGAGTTAAGGGTTAATGCTGGGGACTGACTTAATGGGGAGTTTCACGTTGAGGTGAAGGTAACATTAGCTAGCACAAGAGTACAGTCTTGTCGTTAGCATCTCCAGAGGGAAGAGTCAGCTGCTACATCATAAAGCTGATAACACTGCAGCAGCTCATCCGAGTCTATTAGCGCTGTGGAAGTTGTCAAGATGAACACACTGTGGTGATCGTGAAGAGGCCAAGAGAACAGTGTGTTGCTTTCTACGAGGAATGCAGTATTTCATGTATGCTGTTTAATAAATCACATTTTATAGAAACAAGCTTGACTTCAGACTTTGTGTGTATAACAATTACAGTCAGTTGATATGTACTTTGTGGTCAGTTGGTAGGTAGCTGGTCTCGGACTGATCTGTTTTAATCGGGGGAAAAAAAGGGGCTTTGGTGATTTTTTTTTTTTTTAGAGCCACATGGCATTTATACCCATATGTTCTTATCTTACAGAATACTGTGCATGAATACTTTTCCTGGTACAAAAACATGTCAAAACTACTGTTGATTCGTTACTGTAAAATTTGCAAAACTTCCACTAATATCTGATATCTGAAACTGCTCAGCAGTCAAGTTTGGGAGATTTGATCATATACAACCATCTGGATTCAAAGTAATAATTCAGAATCAATTACAAATTTTGTAGCTCTGATTGCCAAATCAGTAAAACAAAGCTAGATTCACAAGTTCAATGTCAGGGTCACATTTAATTTCAAAACTTATCAAATAAATTCATACAAATGTTAAGAATGTGTAGTGGTAGTAAATGCACTTGTTACAAATTCATCAAGAGGGAGCAAAAACAGTCATAAGATAATGTTGGGTGACGCTAACAGACAAGAGGAAAGGCAATTCGCTGCTCACGTACTGCTGAACTGAAAAGCGCACTGGCAATTATTTGACTTGTGCTCCGACCCTGCTGCTCATGACTCGGACGTTCTAGACAGAAGTCTGTGTGATCTGGCATTTTTAGCTAATTTTGATTTCCTTCATCTGCCTGTGCTTGTGGTGAGACCAGGAGAGAAGATGCAGCACGAGACATGTTTCATCCCGACAATAAAATGCCTTCTGACATTGTCGAACCTGTGATGTGTCAGAAATACTCCACCTAATTTTCTTGGTTTGATTCTAAAACGTCACTGCATCAACTCTGGGGTTAAATCATCTTTTAATAAAAAACAGCTCATCCGATCATGGAGCTTGAATTAAACTTAAAAAAAAAAAAAAAAAAAAAAATGTAAAAATGTTTTCCTTCAACTTATTTTTGATCTGCAGAGTTGTTTTATTTCACAGGACAAAGACCTGGATCAACTGGTGTTGAACATTCCGGACCTTCAAATTGGAATAAAAGCCCCTTGTAGCTCACTAAAAACCATTCTTCATTCAGTAATACATGCGAGATGTTGTGTTACAGTGCACAGACAAGGTGGGTAGCTTTGTTTCTGATGCCAATAGAACTCCGAACCTGAGATCTGTCTGAGAAGGGTGCCAAGACTTGAATCTCCTGAACAAGAGTGTGCACTAAATCTAGCCTAAGCACACCAATAGCTCAGGTTTTTCACCCAGTTAAAACAAAAACTGGGCTACGTGTGCATCATGAGGCAACTAAATTCTTAAATCCACTAAAATACAAAACTCCAGACATCCTCCAAATGTTGGCTGCAAAAATGACTTTACTGCAGTTTTAATATGTTATTTTCTTTTTTTTTTTTTTTCTTTTTTTTAAAACCAGCATTTGCAACTTCTCTGCATTTTACATTGAGTCAAATGAACTGGACTGAACAGGGTGAACAGTGACCCCCACCTTTTGTGCAACAACAACAAAAATACACAGGTAGGTAGGTATCTCTCTCCCCTTTAAAAATCAGATCAGGGAAAAATGATTAAAAAGAAGAAAAAAAGAAAAAAGAAAAAAAAAAACATATGTACAGTACTTTTGAACAAATTCATGAAATACAGGATTTCTGGCTAATGCAGTCCTGTGTGTGAGACATTGTGTGTGTGCCTTGGCCAAACTGACGCCATGGCTTTTGTAGGTTTGAGTCCTGCTCCTCTGGATCTAAGCCTCATTACTGCTGAGTTTTCATCCTGGTACATTTCGACATTTGTGATCTCCCTCGTCTCTCAACATTTCGTTTACATCACTCAATCCCCGACAAAAATGAACAGTCCTGTGGCAGGGCAGGACGCGCCGCTTCAGCCAGTCAAGCTTTCTATAACTATGACGGCTAGTCCTGCTAGCCTGACTGGTCTGCTGAACAGTTCACACACTGGCTGGTTGTGTTCTGGCTTCTTCTGGCTCGGGAGCTCATTGGTTCGGGTTCGAGAGGGATGGAAGGGAGAGTATAAATGAGGACATGAGAGGGTTCCTGTGGAGTTGCTGCAGTACCGCAGCTTCCTTGCTACTGTTGCTATAGCAACAGAGCAGAGGTAGGAACCGCCTTGTCAGTGTTACTTCTACCGCAGCCTCTCTGGTCAGTACGCGGGATGGTGGATGAGAGTTGTTCAGGAGGAGGTCAGAACTGGGAGAGCAGGAGAGGGTAATGAAAGTTTGCAAATGGTCAATGAGTTTCCCCTCAGGAGGAAGAAAGGAGATTTGGGATCTCCTAGGAGGAGAGGTAAAGGCTGAAGGAACAGACTGATTTGTCTTTCTTTCCAGAAGAGAAGCTCTCCATCTCCTTCCACTGAGGGAAAAAGACGAGCAGGCATCAGGAGGGACTGGGTGAGGTGGAAGCTCGTCTTTGCCTGTCTCATCAGTGAGACTGACAGGTGGCACAGGCAGGCCAAGGACCAATGAGACGACCAGAGGAGGGAGGGACTCAGTGTCCGTCCACTACGACCAAACAGAGAACAATTAGCCTTAAGAGCTCAGACGGGGCCGCTTCCTTGGAGATTGCTCTTCCTCCTCCTCCTCGTCTTCCTCTTCTTCGTCCTCGTCGTCAGGGTAGTCCACCAAACCAACCAGAGCAGTCTAAGAGAAACAGAAGGAGAAACAACAGAATGACAAGGCACATGCAAGGCAATATGACATTTGACATAGTGATGATGGCTAACCATCATCACTATGGTTTCTTAACACTGATTTCTGCAGGTTCTGTCTGTCCATTATGATCAGTTCTCATTTCTACACGAGGAAATTTGTCAGCTTGTCATTACCTTCACTACTGGTGTGGCAGGAAGAGCAACAGTTTTGACAGAGGAAGTCGGACTGTTGTTTGGAGTGACGACTGGTGAGGCAGGTGGGATTGCCGCAGCTTTCCCGTTATTGTTGGCACCATTAGCTCCGTTGGCAGCTCCTGCAATATCAGAGACTGTAAATATTAAAAAACGTATAGGCTGTTTCAATCTGGGAGAGAACGATACATACAGCAATGCCAGAGCAGCGTACCTTTTTTGGCTTCCATGTACTTGCCGTAGCTGTCCGAGAAGTCATCCTCCATTCGGCTCTTCTCCACAGCCTCTCCATCATCGTCCTCGTCGTCGTCATTGAACCACAACTCCTCATCCTCGTCCAACGACCGTGCATCTCTGCGATATCTACAGGGGAACATTTACTTCATTAACTAAAATTATCTACAGAATAATGGGGTGAAAAAAGATAAAGATCACTGCACTGATTTGACCTTGTGTCCAGTCAGTCTACTGACCTGTTGAGTCTCTGACTCTGCCTGTCTTTTTCTTGCTCGTACCGGCCTTTCAGGCCCTTGAAGGTCTGGACATACTCAATGGATTCAAGTGCTTTGTAGAAGTTATCCACAATGTGAGCTATGAGAGACTTGATGTCCTCCTGTAAAGAGAAGAAATGGTGGAAAATCGCAGAGCAATCCACTTTCAGTGCCACATGCACATACCCTGTACTAATGAACACTTTTCATTAGGGTTCGATTTGTGTCTACACACCACTTTAATGAACTCAAAGAGTTCTATGATGGCTGAGTTGAGGAGGTTGTATCGGGTGCCGTTGTCCAGCAGGGCATTAATGACAGGCTCAAATAGGTTCCCTTTGATGATGTAGCGATTGTAGTACTCATCCTTCAGACCAATGATCCTTCGCATGAAACGCAGGGCACCTTGGAAAAAAACAACAGACAACTAATAAGTTAAAAAAATTAAGCCATTTGTGTGTTCATTGGTGTGAGCTGGGATGCATATAGCAGACCCACATATAAAGTTGATATGGTGCGCATGCGTGCGTGTGTGTACACACGTTTGTGTACGCAAGGAACTTACAAAGAGCCAGAAATGTGTGCTTTGAGTTCATGAGCACCAGCACTCTCCTGAGCAGGTCTTTGTTCATGATGTAGGTCTTGATGTGATAGGTGTGGTGCTCCACACAGAAGGTCAGGAGCTCCAGGATCAGTGCCAGCAGCTGAGCTGTCTGGAAGTTGTCTACACAAAATAAAACAAAAGCGAATAAGCAATGCGACATTTTTCAAAATTCACACTAAGCTGCAGACTTACAGACCATATATTACAGTCCTGCCATTTTACCAAACACGAGCCCGATTATTTACAATAATTCAATTTCAAGCAAGTGTGCAATCCTAGAAAATACAATTACATCTTACATTCTTTAAAACAAAACATTGGTCATAATGCTTTACAGCTCTGAGAGTGTTCACATGATGATGAAATCACAGCCACTTCATCATTTAAGCAGTGATGGGTGCAGGTGAAAGAAACTTGATTAACACAAAATTAAAATGTAATGTTACTATAACTATGCTTCAAGACTAATCATTTTCAGTAAACTCTGACATGAACAGGTTTTTGACTTTTGGGCAGTTTATGGTCTCAGAACACCCACCTGGACAGACCGGGTTGATCTTCGTTGACCCCTCCTGCAGATCTGAAAGGCAATGGCATAGAATAATCAGTCCAAATCCCTGTTTATATTCTAGTCTGAAACACTCAGTTTATGTGTGGCCTCTGTCCCCAGCTCACCTTTTGAGTTTTTGTCATGTGCAGTGTTGGCCAGCAGAGGAGCAGTAAGGACATGCATGCAGTACTTGTAGAAGAAACTCAGAAATTCTGTCTTCTCAGTTTTCTAAAAGGAAACAAGAAGATGACAAGAAGATTTGATGAGTGCGGTTGATGTTTTAGTGTTGGACAAAGCAATTAGGGGTTTGAAATCTACCAGCTGGCCAGCGAGTGTCTGGGGGCAACATGATTTCTAGAATATAATGTAAAATATAACCCATGGTCACAAATTGAACTCTTGCGTGTGCTGGTTCTGCTTACATTGGTGGAAGCCAGCATGTTCTCAGGGTCAATGAGCGTCCTGAGTAGACCCATCAGCTGGACAGCCCCTCCCAACTCTGGGTCAGAGTCACAAATCATCTGCTTGATTACAACATTTATCAGCAGAACATCCTGTAAACAAAAGAAAAAAACAAACACACACAGTAGAAAATGCAGTCAAAATGATGCATATTTGAGGCAAAGTCAACAAAATCTTTGCATGACACAGTAAAGCAACCCTAACCCTAGCTAAAACAAAAGCAGTATGAATGGCCAGGCACGGGATCTGGCTCGTATCTAGACTACGCGGTAGGGTTGGGCGGTAATACGGTATACCGCTGGGTCTAAAAATAGCAACGGTATCAGTTTCA
The DNA here is from genome assembly GCF_031162955.1 of Sander vitreus. Taxonomy (NCBI): domain Eukaryota; kingdom Metazoa; phylum Chordata; class Actinopteri; order Perciformes; family Percidae; genus Sander; species Sander vitreus. The sequence goes on from NC_135871.1 coordinate 23,192,709, forward strand.
ATACCGTCGTTAAAAAAAATGCAATGCACTTCTATAGGAGACAAGGATTAAATATTAAATTGTGGTGACCCACAAGTAAGACTGAAAGAGACATTCACCAAGGTACTGTTCCTTTAAGGGAGCGGTGTTATGATATACGAGTTCCGGGTTAACGGCTGAATTATGTCAACCAACGACGGTGGTGAAAATGCTGTTGCTGCGGCTAATGTCGGTGCTATCTACGCGACCACCATCAAGTTACCGGACTTTTGGCAGCACAACCCACTGCCATGGTTTCACAACAGCCAGGGCTATGGCGCTGTTAGAGGCTCCTCCGGCTAATGGCAAGAACGACGCACTCAAAACATTCCTGTTGGAACTCTTTGAACTGTCGGAGCTGGAGAAAGCAGACCGCCTGCTGTCCCTGAACGGCCTTGGCGACAGCAAGCCGTCCGAGTTAATGGAGAGGAGGATGCTGGCTGTGCTGGGTGCAGCGGATCCCTCATTCCTCTTTGCCCACATTTTCCTGCGGCAGCTTCCAGCACCCGTGCGCCGCACTGGCCTGCTCCTCCCTCTCTTCCTCCAGAGACTATCGGGCGCTGTCTGTGGAGGCAGACAGGATTTTCCTCGCCAACCGGCAGCAGTTTGTCCACGCGCTGCTGCCCCCCCCAGCACACGTCTGCCCCGCTTGCACTCCACAAAATATAATTTATGTAATTATGTGTGGTTGTCATCACGTGACAGTGTGGAGGAGAAAGTTTTTTGTAAGTTGAGGTTAGGTTATTATTGTTTCCGTATTAGTGTTTGATATTCAGTTTCTGAACGGTGCACGAGCCAACAGTTTGGTGACGCCGTCTGAGTCTTACGTCAATTTTTTTATAAATCACGTTAATACCATATACCGCGGTAAAATAGGAAGGAGGTTTGACGGTATAACGCGGGCTATACGCAACACTTGCGCGCCCGGTGTGTTTTTGCTGTAACCCTACTGAAGGGAAAAAATACTTTTGATTTCCTGAACTATATAGGCTCCACTTCTTTTATGTATAGAAGTGGACGTAAAACAACAGAGGGCCTTAATGATAACTAGTAGATCAACTGCAGCCAATGCTTAGCTTGTTTCTCTGCCACTTGTAGGCCTCTTATCATCCACATTTTACTCCATTGTATATCTAATAGATTGGAGCAAAGCAAAGAGCTCACAATCACATAGGATTAAAAAATAAATAAATCCCATTTTGTATTTGGAGTTAAATTGATGTAGCATCATGCTATAAACTGAGGGAAATACTGTAAAGGGTATGTTTACACATCACCCAGTATACAACATTTCATACAAGTATCAACCAACCTGAGGAGAGTACATCATTTAAATATTCTGTTCAACTATTGCTTTTATCACAACAACGCCTTGCTACACAGAACTTTTTTTAAATAGCTTACACTTTATAAATGCAATCCTGGGCTGAACTCAACTACTCCCTGGCATCTAAAAAGTGAAAGCATGCTTGTTGACAGTGATGTTTAGATGCTTACATCGTCTGTCTGCTGTGGCTCCTGCATTACAAACTCCCTGACCATGGAGGGGCTGAATTCCACCAGGTAAGAGAAGATGTCTGTAGCTGCTGCCCTCACCTGCAGGTCATCCATTCCCTGAACAGGAGAAATAGGAGTTGAAGAGAATTCTACACACATAAAATGTTTCCCCAGTTAATCATTCACAGGCAAAAAAGAAAAAAACGAATATTGAGTAGATTGAACCAAAGAACTGTTATATTAACGGCAATTTAGATATTCACATTATTTAACAATGTCTAGAACATACCATTACTATTTCAAGAGCAGGTAAAATGCCTAGATTTGCCAGAGTTTTGAAGAAAGCGTCCCTGTTTTGTGGCTGCAGCGTTTGTGAAAAAGCACAGAATTCCTTGACAAAGTTCACCTGAGGAGTAGGAAAAAAAACAGTTGATCAGCATTTGACAGACATCCAGAGTCCGCCCTGACAGCCGCAGACTTGTACCGGCTGTACAGCCACAATGTTGCATGCATTGTCGTGGACACATGTAGCTAATTAACAGTCCACGTCAACAGATATTCACCGATTTATTCATATCACATGCATGCAATTCATTTGTAATATCTGTAAACTTTGTGTTACCATTTTTTTTTTTATTTAACATTTGTAAACACTGTGGGTGTGCGCACATGAGAAGGCGACCCAATACGTTTTCCCTGTTTGGTGACACCAGAAAATGTAAAATCCCACCACCGCTTTGAGACGCCATTGTAAACTGTCTGACGCGGTTCATCTTCTCGCTGTGTATGCGCGTGTGTGAGAGAGTGCTCATCCACTCTTGAATTCTGTGTACACTCATTTCTATATTGAAATTAATGTTAGGTTTAATCGGTTTTATCGATTGCCCTCCCAATTTTAAATCATCATCATCCCTGATAATTTTTTCCGGTCATCAGGACGGCGGGACAGCCTTACGTTAAAGCCCTGAGTAAATATTTAGGCCTTGCGAAAGAAATGGCATTACAGACAACAGAATTAATCCATTTAACAAGAACGGTAATACTGAGTGCATTTCATTCCCACAGCAACGAAAGCCAACATCACTTACAAGCTCTCTTCTTTTACTGTCCTCTGTGGCTTCATCTGTGAGCTGTGCAAAGACCTCTGTTAGGAACTTTTCGTCCTCCTGTGACACATGAAAAAACAGGGTTAAGTAATCAAGATACTGAAAAAATAAAAGGGTAAAAGACAAAGACGAACAAAAGAGGAATACAAAACTTAATCCTGGGCAGTTTGTATTCACGTTTTGCATCAATAAGAATAAAAAAAAGTGAGATATTCCAACAACTCAGAGAACCCATGATTCCTATAGACAGGCACTTCACTACTCATCGGCCTTAAAATACAATCATTGGATATTGGGTAACACTTGAAAATGAAATGGGTGACCTGGACGGTACTGTCTGCATCATGATAAACATTGTACCGTACAAATTATTTTTTTTATTAACACCTGCCTCACATTCTTGCTCCATATTGAAATCCATTTGCAAGCAATACAATAGACCTTAATTAATTTGCTGAATGACCTGTCAAAAATGTTTTCATTATTTTATATATTTTTAATGGGTCAATCGTCGCGTTACAAAACCTGATCAACAGACATCTTTCACTTGTAGGCAACTACCACAAATTGAAAAGCGGCTATATGTATTATGTGATAACAGCATGTACCGGTACAGATATATTCTTAATCCTAAGCAATTTCAATTTGTAGAAATGCAGTAATTAATTTATTATATTATATATAAGTATGAGCCATGTTGTTATCCGGAACCACAGGGAGTGTAGGTTGTCTTGCACCTGTCAAACTATTTTCCGTCAGTGGCAACTGATTATAAACACTGTACATGCAGAAATGTTCAACTGCAACCTGTTCAACTGGCAATGACATTTGGTACAAACAAAACAGATTAGACAATGGCTTGGTGATAAATTGTGCCTTAAAGAATAATACAAGTTACCTGATTTAGACCCTTACCTGCAACATACTGACAATCTCCACCTTGTTGAAGAAGATGAAGGAGGTGAGCGTGGACAGGAAGTTCTCTTCAAACACAGATGGAGTGGGCAGGATGATGTCCTGGATGTACTGTACCCGGTAGGTCTGGTGGATCTTCTGCCGCAGCTCTGAGTCCGTGATAGGGATCACCTCCTTAAACTTTGCGGTCTTGGTCAAGAATTCACGGTGCCGTTTAGGCTGAACCAGTGCTGGGTCATACTCAAGGCAGCCCACCACATCCATGATACAGTCATCAGAGAACATCACCTCAAAGAGGGCCGCTTTATTGAGGAACAAGACACCCCGGACAATCTCATAGAGGTGATGCAGACCTTCTCTGTTGTCCAGGTCCTCGCATACTCTGAAGAGGCCCAGGAGTTTCTTGATGTAGCCCTCACTCATCAGGGCCAGGGCGAGTTTTTCCCTCCGGATGGGCGAAGACAAGACAGAGGTAACCAGGTCAGCAATCTCCTCCAGTCGGCTTAGCTCACAAGGAGGGAGCTCCACCAGGTGACTTGTCTCTGGAATCTCCTCAAAGCGCTCCTCCTCCGACTCATCTATGGGATCCTGGGTGATGTCCAGGGCAGGGTCCTTGCCTTGAACCTGGGAAATACATAGTCGGTAGATATGAGGTGAAGAATTAAACTAGAAGTATCACTGTACTGTCTCTTGCCCTTTATGGTAGTGTCAATAGAATTTCTGCACCAGCAAACCGGCACTACTCCAGTTTCTGTACTACCTGGTTAACAAATGTTTTAAAAGAATGAACAAAACTTTAAACTGGATTGACTTTACCTGGCAAATCTTTTCCCATATCTCATCGCAGCCCGCCTTTTCCTGGAAACTTAGGGCGAGGTCATAATTATCTGCTTCCGACCAGACAATCAGTGTGTCCTGGGAGGAGGAGAAAGGCACATCAAAATGTATACAAAGTAATGCTTATCATATTCACAGGACACACTCAAACGTTGTTGCATGCTCTCACACACAAGGTCACATTCTCAAAACATGTTCCAAATTGAGTGAGACCTCACATATGCAAGCACTTCCATGCCTTTTCATCTCTGATGAATAAGATAGTTTTGTCTACAATATTCAAGGAGGAGCATTCAGCTCAGATCTACTATCTCAAACCATGTACATCCTTAAAAAGATGAAAAACATGTTTTCTGGTATTGTAAATACTAATGATGTGACCTGCCAATTGCTTGTTTCCAGGGTTATACTCGGACCAGATACTTGATTTCCATGGTCTGCAATGCATCATTTTAGCAGTAATTGTCTAGCAACAAGTCTCAATGTTGAAATGATTACATTTTCACACTCTAATTCTGGAAAACCCTGAGGTATGCATGCCTTTTGTAGCTGATCCAGAGTCAGATCATCTAGTCTTACCTGTTGTTTCTGATATGCAGTATTCGGGCTTATCTTCGACTCCAAAAGTAGAGATCCTAAAACACAAAGACTTCGTAAACTTTCCTTTCCCGAACTAGTGCGATTGATCACAATAAAGATTGCCACATGATAATATAACCCATTCTTGGAGGTTACGGTCAATAAATCTGCCTGGCATATATAATGCTAAGTAGACAATGTGAAACAATGTTGCAAAAATACAAAGTTACAACTAACATCAGAAGAGCTTGTTAGCCTAATCCTACGTTATTTATTTTACGGTGTGATCTGTGCCTGGACTCATAATGGTTTACTATCATGAGCAATAACAAGTTTGTACATTTAAGACTAGCTAGACTTTGAAGGCCCCCCCCCCCCCGCCACCCATGCTACTCGCCTGCTGCTATTTAATACATTATTGCCTTTTATCTAGAGGTAACATTAGTGTACTGGTTGTTCCAGAAGTTTAAAACAATTGACTCAGCAGCAAATTCAAAGAAGCAATTCCAATAAGTTACCCAAGTATACATAGTGGCCAATTGAAGCATTAGCTATGTCCGAAGAACTAGAAGTTAGCGTGCTAGCGTTACCCAACGTAACATCAAAGCGGCTATGCTAACTGGGAACTTACCGTCTGATTCGGCCCGAACTAATAATGATATTCCCTTCAGTCGTTCAACAAACGTAGACGAAACGTGTCCGGTACCCCGATCGTCCCACTGCCGGTCTTCATTTAGCGTATATACTTTCACTCGCCGCCGAGTGTCCGACATGGTTAACCGAGTCAGAGCTAGCAGGCTGCTAACAAGCTACCACCTCGCTCCGTCTGGTGTTTTCCTACCCTCGACCTGTTAACTTTGTTTCCACCCGCATGTTATAAAACATGCACGTCTAAGTAACGTCCACAATAGCAGTACAATTTATTAGTAGCTATTTCATAAACATATTACGTTCACGGTGTGAAACAAGTCAACAGGAGGCCTATTATCAAACAGTAAAATTTACAGAGAACACAACAACTCTAACGGCCTTCTTGCTAACGTCCACAGACCGCCATCTTGTAATCCGATCTGTTCTTTTTCTTCTTCGACGTCAATCAAGCGCTAACTGCCGCGGGGTCTCCTCCTCCGAGCGAAATTGTCCAATGGCAAAACCGCAGCGCCAGAAGTTAACGCGCCACCATGTGGCAAGAACAGTAATAGCAGCAAGTACTTTCAGATTATGAAGCCTACAGATAGAAGAATTCAGGTTTACATCTCAACACCTGGGCCTAGTTGTTCATAAATAATCTGAGCGGATTTCGGCTTTCGGATTGGATCTAATCTGTCAAATGAGTCGTTTCGGATTAGATAACGTAGCTAGTCCAATCTTGGTCCTGATATAAATCAAACCGTCAGTATGTGTTGTTAAAAACATTTCAGTAGCATTGGGATACCTTTGATCCATGAAACCTGGATCATCTTGATCCCCAGCAGAAGGGTGGATTTCAGGAATAAAATGTATTAAACATTTATAAGACAACATTCATATCATGTAGTAGCCTACAGTATACGTATTAATATTTTGCACCTGATTTGATTGATGATAAAGTAGACACTAAGCCTTTCAGAACTGTTAAGTAAAATAAATGTATGTTTGTCCTATAAAACAATCCCCCAAACAGTTGTCAATATCAAACAAAAAATAATATATTTATTATAACTGTCACTGCCATTAATCATCACTGTATATTACTTATCAACAATGACATAACCATCATAGATGAACCAGTCAAAAGTAGTTTCTAACAATCGCATCCCGTAGGCTATTGCACATGCAGTCAGTCCCTCATTCTGAGAGAACGCCGGGGGTTGGTTGTTCTTTACATAGCTGATAGTTTACATTGTGATGTGTACATGTGACACATGGATTGCCTGATCCTGGATAGCAAAACATGGGATTTCCAGATCTGGATCATTCTGATTCAGATTAAACTTTCTGAACAACTGGGCCCTGTTTACATACAGATATAGCCTATGTATTACTTTGCATTATGCAAACATTAGCCTACATTACAGTTTATGGCCCGAGGCACCGACTACCGTCAGTCGGTGAAGTCCCTACTTAAATCAATACTGAAATTGATAGTATTATTATTAGGGCCGAGCACCGACAACATCGAGGGGGCGAATTCGCTAATCCCCTGGCATTTTCTGTTTTTGTTTGTTTACCATGTTATATCAATAAATTAATAAATAAAAATTGAATCTAGGCCTATTGAAATCACACAGAGAACAATAACAAGACTTTTGGCTTTTTAAAAGTTCTTGGTAGCCTAATCAGGGGAAACAAAAATAAAACTGTAACTAGCCTTACACAAATAAAAACTATTTAGATTTTTGCTAGTCTAGATGATAGTCTCGCTTTGCCAGACCATCCACGGAGCAAAGGAGGGTCTGGCTAGTCCACACAGCATTGCAGGATGGGAGAAAAACATGCTCTGGTTCATTGGTATTTCTTTAAACCAATCACAATCGTCATGGGCGGCGCTAAACTCCGCATGGAGCCCCTGTAAAATAGTTGTGCGAGAGAAAACTCAGATTGGACAGATAGTCTAGCTAGCTGTCTCAATCTACCCTGCAGAGATCTGAGGAGCAGTCAACCATAGTCCTCATAAATCCACCGGAGTTTAGAATTTCAACACAAAGAAAGCGGAAGAAAACGGACATACATGCATCCGGCGGAATTTCCTGCGGCATCAGAGCAATCCCGGAAGTGGGACGTCAAGATTATAGACTATTGCAGTATTGAAGGACATACAGTTCATACATGTCTCCACCAGGGTCAGCTGTGGCCCTGCACACACCTATGGCTGGGATTCCTAACAACCAATGGATTTTAAATGGTTAAAATACAAAAATAAATTCTTCACATTATGTTTTAATGAATTTATTAAGTTCTAAACATCTAGGACCAGAGAGCTTGACATTCATCTTTGTTCCCCGCACTTGCCATCGGACCAGCAAGCCAAACAAACACACAAATGATATACATACCACCTCAGATTATTAGTACAGATATTGAGCATGGAAGAAATGGAGGAGCATATGCATTTACGTTTAATTAATTGTATTAAAATTGTCTCAATTGTCACCCCATGTTGATTCAATATTAATTTGGTGCATATTTCTGCCACAAGATTAGGGTTGAGAGTTATAAATATAACTATAAACTCTGTCAGAGGCCAAATAATTACGTTCTCATTTAAGTAAACAATTCTAAAGTCTATCACATAAACAGCCAATGGGGCACCAGATCCAGGCAGAGTGGGACACGGCAGCTCCTGACATGGGTATTTCCCAAATTTCCTGAGTCTCACGGCTGCACATCTCATGGATGTCGGAAACTCTTCACCATCAGATTGTTCAGACCATTGGCTGATCCCTGCACATATCGAGTAGTTATCTTCATGAGACGTACAATTGGTGATGAGGTCCTTGTGTATGTCCTTGTTGCGCCACCGAGACCGGAATTACAGCATCTATGTATAAAGTCAGCCATTTTACTCATGATTACAGCAGTGAAACAACTAGGCATGCTACAGGGTGGGTGGATGATGCCTTCAAACTTAAAATAGTGTGGCCCATTGCCTGGTCCCAAAATTGGGTACAATTTATAGTTTATTTTCTTCATCCTATCTTGTTACCTGTGTTAAACCTGGTTTAATATTGATTTGATTGGTTATATTGACCTTTTTCCCCTACGAGAACAATTTGTGGCACTTAAGTGTATTTCTTTGTTAGCATCTGAATGTTGGGCTACATTAAAGTTCTTATGTGTGCAGGGTATTTTTACACTACAAAGCAACCAGTCATTGTTTTATTTATACATGACTTAAATATCCTGTAAATGCACCCTAACATACAAGGAATATATATATATATATATATATATATATATATATATATATATATATATATATATATATATATATATATATATATATATATATATATATATATATATATATATATATATATATATATATAAAAACTGTACACTTCTCACTCTGCATTCTTTGTCCATATCTTGATCCTGGCTGCTTAGAGGACACACTGCCACAGTGGATACCAATAATGGAAGTCTTTGCATATCCACTGAAGCACGATGACAGCAGGATTTCATGAGCTGCAGTGTAGTGCAGTTTAATAACTTCCATACCCACAGCAGCAGGGTAAACCTCTGGGTTCAGTTTGTGACAAGATCTGATGCTCTTGTTTCTCAACAGAACTGTTGTGTAGCTAAATCTACTCAATTTAAATCCACCTTGGCAGAAAATCCAGAAGGTAGGCTGCTGTGTTGGTGTGTCACAAATCGGTGCTGGTGGTGTTGCCTGAACCCATGGAGATGCTCTGTTTCTCACTTAGTGTCTTGACGACAGTTGCAGCAGGAGACTGGAGCACCTTCCTTGAAAGTCTCATTCTGCCGTCTGTTGGGTCCCGTCCAAAGTATTTGACCTGTTAGCATAAATCCAGTCAGAGACAATAAGCCCAGTATGTAAACACAGGAGGCTACTTTGGACAGCAAAGCCTGTCGTTATTGACACCTACCTGTATCTGCTGTCCCACCTCTAAACCCAAAGCACTTGGATGTTTGACCTTAAAGAGGAAAATACAAAAGAAATGACCTTTAGCAGTGATTTCATTCTCAAACACTCACAGAAACATGGACACACATGCAAACAGTATGCAGAGGCAAATTCACTGACCCGTTTGTGGTCGAGTTGTGAGTTGTGCAGCAGGACAGCACTCATGTTGGGATACAGCTTCACCATCACACCAATGTCCCTGAAGCAGAGCAGCAAAAGGCGTCAGAAGCAGTTTGAATGCTAAAAAGTTTGATTTATCCATAGTTTTATTTCTATTGAAATATAAATACATGTCTCTAGATAACATGTTCAAACCGTGTGCTAATGCCTGGCATCAAATACCGTTTAACAGTAAACATCCCAATGTTTTGGTTTACCTTATCTCAGTGATAGTGGCGGTGTAGATAGCACCAAACTCTAGCTGTTGTTCTTGCTGCAACACAAAACAGAAATACACATGTATGTTCATACACATACAGTATAGTACATACACATGTACGAACATATGCACGCAAACCCTTATGTTCAAAGTCAGACTTTTTTTCAGCAAGGTGATATTTTTTTATAAAGTACTTATCAGTACTTTTATCATGGGTTTAACATGTGTTTTTCTAAATGTACAGTGTTTAATAGGCCCCTTCAAGAGGTGGAGACTCACATCATCTTTGCAGATGTCACTGATGAAGTCTTGGGCTTCATTCATGGCTCCTGGTGTTGGAGCGAACACAGAGAAAGTCTCCTCGTCCACCTGACTTATTGTCACACCTCAAGAAAAAGAAAAAACTATTTACAGTTTCAACATTTTGTTATGAAGGAGTCTGTATTGAGTCATGTTCCTGGTTGGTTTTCTGATTAAATATGAATATTAGATTACTTGTTACCTGTTTGAGCTTGTAGCCTGCGAAGATTATAGCCCCCTGGACCAACAAAGTGTGCTCGTCTGGAAACAGGCACCCGGACATTTTCTGAAGAAAGATTAAAACTCACACACATCAGTTCCCTATACTAAACCCGGCCTTCTATCTACATTGCATCTGCTTAGGTTAAACTGCCGTGGCTGGTCCCTCTGGCTTGATGGGCATTATCATTGTAATGTCATGGCCCACACAGTAGTCCAGCCATCATCTCTACTTATCCAACTCAACTAGTCTTACACATAGTTACTAGTTATATCAGAGCACTTCTCACACCATTCTCTGACCTAGTCCAAGTGTGTACCTCTTTCTTTAAAATGTACATACACAAATTAATGTTCAAACACAAAACTTACCAACAACAGGTCCATTTTCTTTCCTTGTCACTCTTGGTTTTGCTGTACATTTGTTCATGATGCTCAAGATTTCCCTCTTTGCCACTGGAACATAATATTGGAACAAAGGCCATCAAGTTACCAAAAATGTCTACACACGTCATTCTTAAGTGTAAAAAATGTTCAGTTTCACTGCCATCTGAGCTTACCTGTGGCCTGTTGGATAGCCTCCATGACCACCTTCAGAGGCAAACCTGGGATCTTCACATCAGCCTGGAGGTTAAATAAAGGAGTGTAAAAGAATATAAAATATGGATCAAAGGATAAAACCTAAAGTAGCATTAAAAGCTCAAGTCAGCAAGACAACATTTTCCTCAAGGGACTTCACAATCTGTACAGCATTCGACACTCTCTATTCTTAGACCCTCGAGTCAGAGAAGTGGCCGTATCTTATAATAAATATTAAATTTTTTAAAGCCTCTTATTTAATGTTTCACACAGCACCAAATTATACTTACACAGCACTGAAAATGGGCCGGGTGAAATATTTCTATGAAAAACTGTTATCTTTTCAGGTACATTTTAGTTTTCCTGCTCTTTTCAGCTACTGAGTGAGCCACAAAGTTTATTTTAGAAACTTGCTATGAGTTATCAGACACAGTACCTGTAAAGCAGTGATGCCCTTGTTTGTTCCTGCCAATTTGAAGTCCATGTCTCCAAGGTAATCCTCTATTCCCTGTTAAGAAAACAATAGTTAGCTGGGGCGACGTCTCCTTGACAGCGGCCCGAGTTCGAATCCGACCTGCAGCCCTTTGCTGCGTGTTATCCCCTCTCTCCCCCCTTTTCAATCTATCAACACTATCTAATCTAAAAAAAAAAAAAAAAAAGCCACCTTTCACATGATGGCTTAACTACACTCTTTTCTTCTGCCTGGCAGTTATAAATGGTTGGTCACACACTGTACGTACCAGGATATCAGTTAGTAATCTGTAGTCTTGGATCTCAGTAGGTTTCTCTGGGTTGGCCTTGGAGATGAGGCCAACTGCTACACCTGCCACAGCAGAGGAGATGGGCACACCTGGGAGACACAGATTTGGACATTAGCAACATATTATCACACAATTGCACTTTATTAAATGTGAATAAAAACACTGCAACGAAACCTAGCGATCCTATCTACCCATCTTTAATTTGCTTGGAGTAGCATAATAAGAATCAGTCAGAAAAAAACCCTATAAGTAAGACATGAATCTGTTTAGCAAAATAATAAATATAAATAATTTTACTACATACAGAGATTATAAATTGTAATGAAGCTATTTCATGCATTCTCACTCCAGTACCTGCATCCATTAGAGCAAGGCTGCCTCCACATGCTGAAGCCATTGAGGAGGATCCTGAGAGGAGATAAAGAGGTGGAAATAGGAAGAGGAAGGTAAAAATGAGGCAATCAGACAATGTAACCCCATGTTCCTCCCTGAGACATCCTGCCAGACAATGAGCACATTTCCTGTTGTGTTTGTACGCTTCAAAAACTGTGTCACCACGCTCACCGTTTGACTCCAGCACCTCAGCAGTGACCCGAATAGTGAAAGGGAAGTTTTTAGGAATAATTGGTCTCAGAGCTTTCTCCGCCAGGGCCCCTGGGAATACACAAACATGAACAAATACACACACAAACACACACAGTCTTTGTCCAGAAGATTCTTAAAGGGAATGAGTGCTTAGCAGACACTGACTAAAAGCAGAAGATGTAAATTTGAACACAAACCATGTCCAAGCTCTCTTCTGTTGATGCCTCCCATCTTTCCAATCTCATTGGTTGCATATGGAGGGAACTGAAATTAAAGGCAATGCTGAGTTTAAGTTCACCTTGAAAACAAACATATACACAACCATACAAACAATCAAACTCTATGTGACTTTTTTTTAAATAAAAACAGGATTTTACTCACCTCATAATGAAGCATGAAATTTTTGGATTTGATGCCACTGCAGAAAGGAAATGAAGGGAAGACCTGGGTTAAATAGTCTTTTCAAATACTTTTATTTTGGTCTGTGCGGGTAACTTAGGCTGCCATATAGGACGGAACTAGTGCCATGACATTTAGATATAGACAGATATTAAATATTCTTGAAGGGCCAATTCTGAACTGTAAACAGTATGAATGTGTGGTTTCATGTGTGAAAATAAGTGATAACTTTACCTCAAAGCTGTGGTGATAAGATCTGCTTTGATACTAGATTCCAGGGAATCGAACGTAACACTGCACAGCACCTACATAAAAAGGAAGAGGACGAGGACTGAGCTCTCTTTGTTTAAAAAAATTGAGCGTCGTTTCACAGTAAAAATAAATAAATAAATAAATAAAACTAATCTCAGAACAAAGAGCCTCACTGGTTCCCCTCCTACTACTGCATTCATTATCAAACCTAGTATTATTATCTTTCAGTTGCAGAAAATACCAACACCAGTCTTATACCTCCATCAAAGTTGGGCACAATGGTGTTCTTCTTTCAACAAAACATATCTTTCAAATGAAGCTTCTGTGGCCTTCCTGCTCTGTACCTACCTGTGTTTGTCCTCTCTGGAAAAGAGCTGAGCCATGCAGCGGCTTGAAGAGGTCAACATCGCAAGAAATGTTTCTTAAAGCAGTCAACTCCCTCCCATCACATCTACAGCACGTCAAATTAAAACAATCCAGTTACAAAGGCACACCACGTGTTTTGAGAATACACATTCATTTTACCATAGGCAGTGCTTACCTCTTGTACTCATTAAGCACTAAATTACGGAAGATTTCTTTGCTCACGGCGTTAAAGGACTCAATGACTTCAAAGGGCTCAGCCTGAGGGAATCTTTCTACACACGGGAAACATCAATTGACACTGTTCAGCTGACAGATAGGAACACAAATTAAGTACACAGACCACTTCTGAATTCAGCTGTAATAAATATATGATTGTGTGAAGGGGGTTGCAACAATATTCAAATCAGCTAACTGGAAATTATTTATATGCAACACAAATACTGAAGATGATCTACCTTTTAGGTCCTCTTCAGTTTCTAGTCGAACTTTGTTGATAGCTTCATCTCTTGAAATCTAAGACAACATGATAAGTATATTACTGATACTGTTCAAGAGATAAGGTACATCAACATTGTCACATCACAGAAAAGAGAAACATCAGTGATTTTAGCTGCTTTAAATTACTTAAAATGAAACAAATACCGAATACTTATTAAGATGGATTCAAAATGTCCACATGAGGTGGTACAGTAAGAGAAGGTTAACAGAGATAACTTTGAGTCCACACCTGGGGAACAGACGTCAGACTTTACCTTATCGTGAGTGTAATCAGTGAAAACAGCATAGATCTTCTTGGAAGCTAATCTGCAGGGAAGTAAAAAAACAAAACAAGTCATTACTAACATCTAAAACAACACGAGTCCTATTTTTGTCACTCATTTTTGAGAAATAAAGCTCAGATTATGCTTAAGGTCCCCAGTACTACAGGTAAAGCCATTACTGAATAGTGCCAGCCCTTTTCTAATTTACAGACAATTTTATATAGAATGCATTTTGGGAAATTATTTTTGATCATGCACATGTAATGTTAACTAATGTCATGTTAACTTCCCTTTCTGAATTCTGTACAATGTAACCTTCGACTGAATGAATATTGGCCTGATTGCCTAAACTAAGGCATTTTGTCTTGAGAACAAAGGCATGCAAGGTACCAACTAAAAAAGCAGCCTCGACCAGAGGGGGAGGACTGAGCCGAGGTATAAAGAGAGATAACTGCTTCCCATTGATGTGCATAACTGTACAAACTAATCTTTATTTTGGGTACCATGCACGGAGTGTTTAAAAGTGTGATGGTACTGTAAGAGATATTTGTCTCTTTATGACTCTGATAGAATACAAAACAGTTCACTGGTCTTACTGCCGAACATGCTCCACCATGTCAGTCGGGACTGAGAAGACCCTGACGGGGGTGCGCTTGGTGACCTTCTGTTCTCGCGCGAGCTGCTCGATGGCCTGTATGATCTGCTGGGTGTGTTTGACTCCCACCTTCACTGCATGGCAAAAGTCCTGCTGCAGCATGTTCTCAGCTGACGCCTCAATCATCACTGACAGACAGAGTCACATTAAAGAAGTGTTTTCTGATGCTACCATCAGATAGACAGGAAACTAAATAATAACATGCAACACTGAGCTGACAATTGCAGATGCTGTTCATAGTTGTGGTGTTGACGTCTACGCCTAAGTAAACTATGTATGAGGATGATAGCTCTCTGCTTCCTAGCAGATCATGAAGCAAACTAGTAAGTAATAACTAAGTAATAACTTGTCAAACACAACAAGGTGTAAAACATTGTCATTTGATGGTGTAGCAATAATATGACTTATATTGTTTGATGGTGTTATTACATTTTAAGGTAGCATTCTTCCCATTCTTAAGGAGTTATTCCAACATATGGCATCACATTTATATGGCCTACTTCTTTAATAATTTGCACAATGTTTACTTATACTTTTACTGTGAACTTTTACATCCCCTGGACAATAATTTGCATATTCCTGCACAACTGTACACATAAAAAAATAGACACTTTAATAACTAATAAAAATATTTTTTCTTCATATTATATTGTAACTTTTCTTATTTTATAAGCAGCTGTTAGTTAATAGCATTATGATGTGTTTGTTCAAAAGTACGAATACTAAGTGAACTACTCGTATCGTGTTATCCCAAGTCTTTAAAAAAACATTTCAGTAAATAAACATGTCAGCTTCTGCTGCGAGTGTTATAGTGTTTGCCAACTTACCCACTTGACTGCAGGGGGCTCCAGCCACAATCAGGTTAAGACTGCTGGAAGTCATCTCTGCCCTAGTGGGGTTGATCAACATCTCTCCATCTACCATGCCCACACGCACAGCACCTGAAAAAAAACACAAAGACACAAGTAGTCCCAAGCTAGGTTTAAGTGTACAACAATAATATCACAGGAATAGAAATTGAACAGACAATTGAAAACTAGGATTTAAAGTCAATAAATCAAAATGTGTAAAAAGGCCTAAATCTGTTGTGTGTTCCTCACCTATGGGTCCATGCCAGGGGATGTCAGACAGGGCCAGAGCCGCGGAAGCTATAACGAAAAGAAAACATTGTTTTAGCTAAGGATCTAAAAATAGCTACGCTCTGTGGAAAACATGGATGGCTGAGATTTATCTCACCTGCATTAATAGCCAGCACATCTGGATCATTGACACCATCTACTGCCAGCAGGTTACAAAGGACCTACAGGAGACATGAACATACCGGTACACAAAAAGTTGGAAGACAAAGATGCACATTGTTATCATCTTTGTTCAAAAAGCAAAAGAGTACAAAACTATTACTACATAATGATGAAAACAATTTCAAACTGAACTGACCTGAGTATCATAAAAGTAACCAGGAGGGAACAGTGGTCTGATCGATCTGTCTGAGCAACAGAAACACGAGGAACTGTTAGTGAAAGCACTCAAGTCATAGTACAATATCAGCACACAGACCTGCTACATTAAGGGTATGCATATAACCAGACACATTTTGATCAACTCACCTATGAGTCTGCTGGTGAGGATCTCATTATCAGTGGTGCCGAGCTCTCGCCTCAAATGGTTAGTGGGGATTCGACCTGCAGCAGCTGCTTTCTGTCTGTAGTCCACCTGTTAATCAAAGAGGACATTCATTCATAATCATATACTGAGGTCTCATAAGGTATTCTTTCTAGTTTCCAGTTTTAGTGCACTCAACGACTGACGGTGACAGGCTGGATTACACTTTCTGTATACTTAACGATTCTTCTACCAAATCCATTTATATTACATATAACAAGACTAAACTGAACAATCACAGATTGGGAATTTTACTGTAATGTTCGAGAACATACCACAAGAGGCATGAACTGAGATGGAGCAGGCTTGGCTCTGCTCACAGCAGTCACCATCACAGAGGTATCTCCCAACTTCAAAGAGAAAGAGGTTACCACAAAATACATGAAAAATTCACAAATAGCATCAAACATCTGGGACTGCCCATTTCAGCCCTACAGCACACTTTATTTCTTTTCATGAAAAAGTTATGAAAGAAAGAATTTGGACATTTTAAGCAGTAAAGAGACACACTGATTTATACAAGCTCTACTTATACTAGTATAGTACTGCATCATATAACAAGTCAAATAAATGTAGTGGAGTAAAAAGTACAATACTTCCCTCTAAAATGTAGTGGAGTAGAAGTAAAAAGTAGCATACAATGGACATACTCAAGTTAAAGTACAAGTATGTCAAAATTGTAATTAAGTACAGTACTAGAGTAAATATAGCTTACTTAGTTACATTCCATCCGTTTGGTGTAACCAATTCTTTTCTATGGGTGTAACTTTTGACATTTTTCTTCTGTACCTTTACTACAGCAGATCCATCAGCAAATCTAGCAAACCTCCCTGAAGAGATCTCAAGTTTCCTACAAAAACAACAAGACCACATCACATCAAAATGTCTCAGATACTAAAACCACTGTTATATTTACATGCAGTAAGGTGACATAATGTAACGGTGTGTTCTGGATACCAACACATCCCAGTTGTATGTTCTGGCTCTGGCTAAGAGCTACACGAGTAAAAGCGAGGATACCAAAGCAACGGATACACTTTGACAGCAGGTACAGAAACAATTAGCTAGAAGTAAAAACCATGTCTCGCGTGTTAACAGTTATTGGAAGAGAAAGGAAACGGGAAAGTCAACTCACTTCTCGCCAAGGTCCACTACCAGTCTTCGTGGATTTGTATGGTTACTGTAAACACTTTGGTGACATAAACGGACATGAAGGCGGGCAAACGAGTGCCCCAGTCGAAGCAAATACCTCATATCTAAAGAAACACGAAAACAAAACAAAGAAAACGATCTGGTTAGCAGTCAGTTCCTTTACAGTTCAGATGCGCGCATGGGGGCTTCCATGTCAGTTTTGGTCACATGTACGGAATGACGTCGTAGAGACGCGTCTCCTGATTCGACAGGCCGAGGTGAGTGTGTAACATCAAAAGTTTCCGTACTATCCGAGTCACAACAATTTCGCTTTAGCTACCGTATTTCTCAAAAATGCCTACAAGTGTTATATGAGTGATTTAAATCCAATCTGACCTCAAATTAGCAGTGTTAAATTATTGTAGCAGTAGGGGAAGTTTGTAACGCTACCGCTAATGAATTTAAATAACGTATGACTATGGTTAATTTAAGCTCAATAGAGTGCCCCAAAATATTAGAATAATTCCCTTAAATTAAATTAACATCCACTTTATCATATCTCTTTCATGTGTTTTTGTCCCATTTAAACGCATTTTAAGCAGTTTTAATGCTAGGTTTGTAAACGTTCAGCTTCGGCCTACCTGCGAGAAGTGTCAAACATGTTACCCCTTTACATAGTTACGTTACAGGTTCCATGGTTCCATACTACAAGTAGCCTTGAATTGTCATAGGCTCATACTGTATTCACTACTTGTAAAACAAAAAGCAAAAAATATGTTATACGTACAGGCAATATAACCCAATTGCCCATTTAAAACAATGTACACTATGTCTGGAAGAAGTAGCCTGGCAGCAGGAGGAGTGCTTAAGCCTCAAATATGCTATTTGAAATCCATACCACTAGGTGTCAGGATTGCCTCACAAAGAGCATCTTTCAGCTTGTAGGAACATTTATGATCAACCACCTCCCTTTTATAATACCTACATCATATATACTATACTGTATAAATAATTTAGAAATTAAGTTCATTTTGTGCCACTATTTTCATTAGTTAGATCAACTACGGCCTACACATCGATAAAACATCAAGGGCCTTTTAAACAGAGTGTTTATTTAGCAATATAATATCTGATTTACCACAACAGGCACATAGCCTAGCCCCTACATACATAATGTTTAATCTACCACAAGGGAAAGTAGTTAATGAAAGTCAGCTGTGGTGGAAGAATTCGGCTGTACTTTGTTATGAGGGAGTGGAACCTTGCCATGTGCCATAATGTAATTACCACGCTTGTGACAAAGAAAATCATGCGTTGCCAATTCATGTCACTATGAGCTGTCTAAATGGTGCTTCCCTCGAGTTTATGCATGTCCATATCAGTGGATCCAATTACTGGCTTTTCAGTGACACACAGGAGAAATGGGAATATGTCTTTCCACCACAGGAACAGATGAATGCAGGCAATTTCAATATGACTCTTGATGGAAATTTGTAAACATAAGTCATCAAACAAAAAAAATTGTAAAATGAGTTACAAAAAATAGGATGATAGATAATCTGCCTTTAAAGACATAGACGTGTCTGGTTGCCAAGGACCCAGACAAATTTCAGTTCTCACCCCTGCTAAAAATCCAGTGAATTCTGCATGTGTGTGCGTGTGTTTGTGTGTTCATGACAAACATCAGTGCAGCGCTCATGCAGGCTGTCCTGTTGTCACCTCCTGAATCAACACAGCATGAAAATCAGAAAAGCACTTCTCTCTTGAGTCCTGAAGCGACCAAGGGAAAAAAGTAACACACAGGAGAGATTTAGGGTTCTTTAGTTAGTCTTGGTTGTTGAAATTTTGCCTGTTTGAATATCACTTCTCATCAACAACAACAATTGATTAATAATCTCTCTACACAGCTTGGTCCAAATAATTTCAAGGGTCTGATCGATTAATAATTAATTGATATGTAGATTGTCAGACAGTCGACAGATAACTAATTGATTTCTATATTTGTCGATGAACATTTACATGAGAAAATTCTCTGAAAAGGAAAGCATTGTCAAGAAAAGCAACACAGTATCCTCCACTGAGCTGTTTATGATCCTTGTATGATCATTGTGCACTAACAGTCCTTGGCTCTGCTTGGTAATAATAATAATAATGAGATCTCAATGTGTCCTAGAGCCATGGAAACAAGATAACATTAGTAGAAACCTTGGTAATAATGGGAAAGTGGGTGTGAGTTTGTGTGAAATCCTGCAATTAACTGGAGTGTGTACATGTGTTTGTGCCTGTACACGTGTGTGCATGTGCGAAAGTAATCCAGAGAGTGTTAGAGATGCTGATAACACTCATCTGTTGCCATAACAACTGCAGCAGCCCCACTGTTAGAGTTGACTCACTGATTGGCTGGAGGGCTGTCTGGCTGTTAGGCTAACTTCTGGACTCGCTGTCTGATCCGCAAGCAAGGTCACTGATTTACTGGGAGCCTGATGTACTGACAGTTAAATGAACTGATTGTTTGAAGCGCATAGAGTCAATTAAAAAAAATTTTTTTTACATAACAGTATAACAGTTGAAACAGATGGCTTGAGCAGAGGAGTCTTTTCAAAACATGAAGAACATACAGACACACTCCACATTTTATTCTGGATTGCTGTAAAATACAATTAAAGAAAATCAGCTCTCCATACACTTTCAGTTCAGTGGCAGGTTAGCTTTAGCAGTAAAAAGCTCCCATAATAATAATGTGTGTGTGTGTGTGTGTGTGTGTGTGTGTGTGTGTGTGTGTGTGTGTGTGTATGTGTGTTAGTGTGTGTGTGTGTGTGTGTGTGTTTGTGTGTGTGTGTGTGTGTGTGTCTGTGTGTTCTACTATGTGTGTCAGACTCACTAGCATGGGGAGAATAAACCCATCTCCTCGTTTCTATGGTAACACTCCATGTCGGCAGAATGGGTTTAATTCAGGGTTCAGGATTTGTACACACACACACACACACACACACACACACACATGTGCGTGAGTGAGTGCGTGTGTGTGTGTGTGTGTGTGTGTGTGTGTGTGTTTAGACACAGTGTCTGGATAAGAATGATGATTCATAGATGAGCGTGTAAGCATGATGCAGCACTAATCAATCAAATCTAAGTAAGATTCAACGATTAATAAAGAACATGTATTAATCACAAACAAAATATGACATAGAGACACAGAGAAGACACATGTTCTTTCATTGATTGTCTTAGTAATAAGAACAATGGTTATGATGAAACCAAATGTATTGGTTTTTAACAGTTAACAAGATGTAGTTGGCAGAAACCAAAGTGTACCAGAGAGTGTACAACTCATGTTTAAAACATGAAGAAAGATTACAGCTGGGAGAATAATCTATTATTTATAACAAAATCAGTGTTTATTTGATTTTTGTCTGACAATGACAACTTAACTTAACGTAACTTAAATTTGTTTCATTACAACACTGACCCCTACATTCCTAAATATTGGCTCCCTGCAGTGTTGTTGATCTTAAAGCCCCTCAGACAGAGGGCAGATAGAGTGATTCAAAGCCTTAAGGCCTGGACTGCAAAAAGCTGATTAAATGTTGGTCTCAAGCCTCAAATCCAGAGCAGTCATTTAGGCTCATCTTAAGAACCTCTGACTCTGCTGTGGCTCATAAACAATCTAGATAAAGCACAGCTTGGTGTTTGAGAAGGGAGAAAAGGGAATTGAATTTCTATCATGGTGATATAACGGAATGAATGTCAGGCATTGATTTCGCATAGCTGCAGTACAGGATGGAGACAAGCAGAGTCAGAGAGGATGGCCAACGTAGCCTCCGCTGCAAAGATAGAGTTCAGACCTTTAAATGATTTAGTCAGTCTAAAGGCAGGAATAATGTTTGAGAGATCTATGTAAAATGAGTTTTTTGTGCTGTTGTCTTCATGAAGAATTGAATTTACAGCTGGCTTGTCTAAGTAAGTTGTAATGTTGATCTGTCTGCTCAAGATAGCAAGATACATCTCTACAACTAATGACCACATTAGCATTCAATTTATCATGAAAAATAATGATACTCAGAGTATGATTCCTAATGGTTTTGGTCAACTCCATATAAGCTCGTTCAAGCTCAATGTGTTAAAAATACACTTTTACTCAGAATATCAGTGATATGCTGTTTGGTTTTGACTTGTGCATGTTTCCTCTTGTATGAGAATTACTCAAGAACATCTGGGGTCTGAACTCAAGACCCCAGATGTACTCAAGAACATCTGGGGTCTGAACTCTCCTTATCAAATACATTGTACCTGTAGTATTAGTCATATCACATTATTAGGGGAAGTCAATGCTGGTTATACGTTACTTAAAGAAAGAGGAAACGGTAACAACTTCAAAAATGCTATCCAGCATGTCAGCCCACCCTGCATTCAAGGCCATCAGCACAGCTCCAAATCAAAATGCTTGTGGTCACATGTAAATTCCAGTGAAATAACTAACAGGAAACTGCAGTCTTATAAAAAAGACAGAAAAATAATTTTATCTGAGAGGAGCTGCAAGGTCATTTGGTTGTTCAGAGAGATAATGTTGTTTCTGTAGTGGAATTTTAGAGCAATTGATTTGTGGTTATGTTTTATCCCTGGGCTGGATTAATACTATCTAGAGGAAATGTTTCCATGTGTTTCTGTACACTGGTTCTGTGGAGTTTGAGCCAAAAGAGGCGGTTGTGGGTTTCCTCTGGGTAGTTTGGCCTGCTGTTATAGCTGAGTGTGTATGTGAGGAATGCTGCTGTGGGTCTGTATAATCACTGAGTCATTAGGTGGAGGTGGATGCCACTTTGTGAGAAAGCTTCTTAAAACATCATGAATAATAGATTTTGATTGCACTCTGTTCAATCCAAGGTTAATGAATCCCACACTAACACAAAATTAATGCTAAGACACAAACATGATCACAAAAACACTGAGCTATACAAAATATCCACCTAATCCTCCATAGTAATTGAGCTGAACATAATTGTGTTCAGGTTGCTGTGTGGAATAGCAGGCACTTTACACAAGCCCTGAAAGGTTTTCATTAACTGCGTCAGTGTTTAATTGTGTGTTGGGGTGATAGGGTTAGTAGGGATGTGTGTGGCTTGCAACAAAAAAGAGCTATATTTGATTTAAAAAAAGATTTGATTTGAGTAGATTCTGAAGCAAATTGCCCTCATAAGATAAACTTCATTGATTTCTGAAGAGGAAATTGAATTGTTGTGGGAGTAATGTGCAGAGGAATGATTGGTTATAAAAGCCCTGAAAACCTATTTTCTCAATCAGCTTCTTATTCTGAGCAACAGTGTTCTATATGAACACAATATTTTCTGCTGAATTCAGTTTTTTTTTTTAACATTTCTGCTCTTCTCATTGGTTTAAAATGGTTGGGACTCAATGCATAAAAGTAATGTCCCATTTATGCATCTCTAGATATCCAGATTTAGCCACATTTGAATCAAAATGTGATGGCAGATGTGAGGCTGTTTTGTTTATGTTGCCAAACCACTGTCAATCAAATCTGACAAAATCACACCCACACTGTCAGCAGATTAGCTGAGTTTTTGAAGGTTAAACTCTTAATAAATATAGCTAAAGCCCAAACATGTACTGGTCTAGAAAAATACATTTTGCAACTTGAACGAAGAAACAATACATTCTTCGTCCTACAAATGGAAAGTTTAATTTGTGAGCAATGAAACACATTTATTCTCTATTCTATTCTATAATACAGTCAGGATTTTGTCTGGTATGACCAGTAGTGTATGTGGTGGATAATGTTAGCTAATGCTAATGCTGTAAAAAGCATATTACCGAGTCAGTTTGCTGACTTTATGAACCCTCTCGCTTGTGGCCAATGGCCGCTGTTCAGCAAAAATACATAGGCTCACTTTAAGGTTTGAAACTACATTTTCAGAGGCTTTAAAATAAATTTGTTTAGATATAAAACTAGTGAATGAATGCAAGATATGTGATAATGTGTCATTTCTACAAAAAACAAGCATTTTGGTAGACTCATCATACATTTGGTTTTATAAAAAGTAGTAGAGTCTCCACCAGCATTCTACCTATAGAGACAGGTGGACATAGCTAGTCAGACATGATCTTTTAAAACATATCTGACTTTGAAGCGTCTTCTTATCTAATGAGCTTTTGTGCCATGAGTTAAAGGCAGAGCCTAATATTTAATGTTTAGATTATAGACTTCATTGTTAGTGACCAATAAAAAGAGAAAATAAAATCTATTTTTTGATAGTTTTATATTTTTTTGGTAGGCTATTTCGGCATACATTCAAGAAGCTGCACTTCATGCTGTGACCTCCTGATGTGTCCTCACTGAGCTTACCGTACAACTTTCCCGTTAAACACGTTTTGCAGAAAACAAGAGACAACAGGTCTAGTCAGGAGCTCATACTGTGTAGCCTCAAGCTGAAGCACCAACCACAGCGACCGTTATTCTAAATGCAAATGAGAACCTCTGTTTGTCCAAGAGAGCTGCTGCTGAAATGTGCTTATTAAACGTTTTAGCGTTTGTTCCTGAGAGGTGACCCAGGTCCCCAGCTCCCAAATCAGTAATTGTGTTTTAATTGGCTATTTGGTCATACAGCCTCTGCTCCGAATTCACACCAACAGAGCCATTCATCAATTGTTGATTAAGTGTCATGTGAATGACTGTGGGTCTGGACTTATCATCCAGTCATTACCTTGCTACTGATGCAGCTAAAAGAAATAGGCGTTTAAAAAAGCTGGTTGCTGGTATAAACTAAAGTTAATGCATTTCTTCTTTCAAATGTGTGGTCAATAGCTGTATAATGCATATCACTGTAAGTCACCATTACACAACAGTAATATATATATATATATATATATATATACACACACACATGCTCTTGCTGAATGAAGTTCTGTCATTTATTTTAATTCTTGCAAATTTCAACTTGGCTTTTATTTAGATGGTTTATTGGCATTTTGGAATAGTTACAAAACATCTCTTCCTCCGCAGCGCTGTGGAGATAGGTCTGGTAATGCAAGACTACTAAACATCCAGTCCCTTTTTATGTGGTGTCAACCTAGCTGATTATTTTCAGTTTATTATTAAGTTCTTGATTAATTGTTTGGTCCATACAATGGCAGAAAAATGATAATTACAATTTCTTAAAGCTCAAGGTAACGTCTTGAAATGTTTTAGTTTGTCCAATCTATACTCCAAAACCCCAAAACATTTAGTTTACAATGATATACTGAATTGATATTTAATGTATGTGTTTGTATGCAGCTGTTGTCAGCACTTTTTGCCCAAGACAAATTTCCTTTGGGACAATAAAGTTTATCTTATTTTATCTTATCTTATCTTATATAGAAAAGCAACAAATCTGAAACTGTAACAAGCATTGTTTGGCATTTATGTTTGAAAAATGACTTAAATGATTAATCGATTATCAAAATAGTTGTTGCTATATTTTCTGTCGATTGATTAATCGACTAATTGTTTCAGCCGTGTCATCTCAATATGTTGTTTGTCCCAAATTTCCCTATAAATGATCATAAATGGATTCCTTTAGTACTTCCTTTACATCCTGCATGATAGCCAACACTGTTGAGACTCTCCCTCTGTTTTGTCAAACAAGATGTGATATCATGCATTTCCCACACTGTGCCAGTGTGATAAGAGCAATTTCTTATAATGGACAATTATTTTAATATCCAGATAAAGCTCACAGACAAATTATTTACTGTACATTTATAGTAGTCTCTTTGTCCATTACCCAGCAGGTGTCAGTAGCCTACTTGCCTTGCTGCTTTTATATATAGCCTATACTGTAAATGCAGACATAAGGTATGCATGGACCCCCAGTATTTCTACTTGCCAAGGAATAAAATAAGCAGAACATTTTAGTATGCCATAGCATATAAATTACAGGACTAGCTAGCTGCACCCAAACTTATTCCCATCCCATGTATGTCTGCATCATTCCTTACAAACATTTCATTCTTTCCAACAAATTATTTAATTGTACTCGATGATTAAAGTGTTTTCTAAGAACACACTCATCTAAAAAGAAAAGGATGCTTTGATCAATGCCCTATTTTTTCTTCTTCTTTTAGAGCAAAAGGGGCGGAGGGAGATGCAGAGGAGAGACAGAAAGGGAGGCGGTACTAAGTGTCCTCCAGTCATCCTCTCAGTCAACTCCCTCTGTTCATTAGTAGGCTATGCTGCGTTTGAACGGAGGCAGACAGGGGATAGACATGTAACCGGTCAGAAATAACTTCACATTTAATACGAGGAGTAACCGGGGACCGGGATCTTAAACCTTTGGATTTTTTCCGCTCTGGGTATTTTCCTTTATTTAGTCGTCTCGGGGGAATATTTCCCCTTAACGTTAGATTTCCCTCTGTGAGTTCTTTAGCCAGTAACTGCCCTTTTTTTCTTCCCAGAGCTAGCACAAAACCATACCTGTCTCAGGTCTCATGTAGCTAGTCAGTCTACTCGCTTCTGTAGATAGCTAGCTAAACCAGCGGGCGCTAAAATAGAGAATATCTTTAACTAATGGTGTTCAACAAAACGATGTGATTAATTTCCCTTCCCATGAGGTAACCAAGCCCAGCCGTTGGCATCTGAAACAGCTGGGTCGTGTCGAGACGATTGTGGATTAACGTTTTTTTTCCTTCCCGAATATCTCCAAGAAACCCCGGACCTGGTTTTTCAGTGGCCACCATGAGCGTCGATTTAATTGAATCAGCTACATGAGTGGAGCAAAAACAAACGCATATTTCTTCCAAGGAGTGCACATTTTTAAACAGGGCCAGTTGTCCTAGAAAATATGGAAAGCGAGGTTTTTACCCCTTTGCTGGAGCAGTTCATGCTCACGCCTCTGGTCTGCTGGGTAAGCTCCCTAAATACTGTAGCTAACTATTCAAATGTGTATTAAGCTCACTAATTAAACAGCCCTGCACTGTGAAAGCATGCTTATTGATTGTCTTAACACCTATTTGCGTTGTCTCATTTATTTCCAGGTGAAGACAGTCGGGCAGGCGACATTGGTCGATGGCACCCAATTATCGGAATATATTGAATTAGTGGATGGGATTTACCTGAACGAAATAATGCTTGAGATGTAAGTAATTTGAGAAATGTGACAGATCTATCCCCTGCACCACCATAGTGTAACAGGATTGGCCAAATAGGAGCATGCAGACCTTTTGCTTGTTAACAGATGTATGTAGCTTACCTTTTAAAACCTGCATGATGTAGTATCCACTTTCAATAGTTAGATATTCATTTTGTTTGTTCAATGATTGGGTCAGTAGGTGTGGATCAGATACAACAAATGATACACTGGGGCTTTTAGTTGGGGCATCACCACATGAGCAAATTAAGCATTTCTATAAGAAGTCACTTGAAATTGTCTGCTGAAGTGAATGTAGGCTAAGCACAAAGGGACCTTATTGGGGGCAATCATGGGTCAGACTGTCAGAAACCTTTGCAGGCAGTTGTTGTCAGGATCCCTTGAAGCTGTGTGGCTTGCTCCCAAGCATCCCTGGTGCAAAGCGGCAACAAAGCCGCTCCACAACTTCCAGTAGCCTTGTTTTTTTTAGTCACCCTAGACTGTCATCTGCAACTGACTGGAAGACAACCCGCCCCTGGAAACTACAAAGCTCACCCTGCTGTGCTGCAGATTGAAATAGTAGCCTTAAGCGAACAAAATAGATGTGTTGGTAGAGCTCTTGATAGTGCGAGACAGAGAGGGTGGATGCTCAAGATGATGAGGCATTCGATGTCTGTCTGAATCTGTCTGTCTTTCCAGTAACGTCCTAACATATAGCATGACAGAGAAGACAGCTTTCCATTCCTTTGTCTGGCTTAAAGCTGCAACTTCCCGCTTGCAGGGGAATTTTTCACATTTTCCGCTAATGCCACAATCCACACTGTCAGCATTTACTCCTCCCGTTTCCCTGTCAGAGGAGCGTTCAACCAAGCCGGCTCCCAGTGGAGTTGATTTTCACCTCAGAAGAGATTATGTGTTGCAACTTCTTGTGTCCCCTCGCTCCAGTATCTCTCGTATTCCAAGGTTAGATTGGCAGAATTGTGTCGGTAGGGGGAAGCTTGTCTCTGTATTTCTACATGTGCAGAGTATACCTTTTTAGTATTCAGTGTAAATTGTCTTTTAGAGGGGTTAAGCTGTAGCTGTGTTGCATGAGGAGCTGATTATCCCTGATAGGCCATTTCCTGTCTCTAGTTGGTGTCGTCTTCCTCCTGCTCTGCCCTCTTCCACTGTCCTCGATCTCCTGCTGCCTGGCTGCATCACTTCATTAAGCAGCCTACCTTCAGGTTTCAACTACATCTTCCAACTCTCTTTCTCATGCTTGTTTTTCCTCCTCCTACTGCTCCACGCTGCGTGAACACTCTCAGAGGAATCCTTCAAAACCAAAAAGCATTTAGGGAGGCCGCTGCAGGTTCAATTAGAGAAGAGCGTCTTTTATCTTCCACACACAGCCTCTTCAAAATTATGAACAAGACAAGTCAGCAATATTTTTAGAGCATTTTTCCCTATGGGACTTTGTATAGTGGAAAGCAACCGGAAGGATATGAGGGGGGAAGGGTTGGAAGCATGAGCAAGACAGAAAATGGTTAACCAAAATGGTTAAAAACCTTAAACATGACCGGGAATATATGCAAAGAAAAAGCCAGAGGGTGACCTGCAGAAGACAAATTAAACCACATGGCAATTCCTCAGATCTACACATTAAGACTGGGATGTTTGACCAGGCACTTGGTAGGATTTGTGTCTGCACATAAATGGAATGAGCTGGATGGGAATTTTCTGTGGTGTGTTGAGTGCTGCTGTACAGAACAGCCAGAGTTGAGCTGAAATTAACTGTGACTGGCTTAGTGATCGCCTGACAGGATGTCGGGGATTGCCAGTCACAGCCAGCTGTGTGTGTGTGTGTGTGTGTGTGTGTGTGTGTGTGCGCTTTTCTGTAGGGCTTCTGTGCCTGCGTGGGGGTATGTGTATCTGTGGGTGTTTTTCGTCTGTGCAGTTTCTTTTGGACTGAGGCAGCTGTTGGTAGTCGTCTTGACCAGCCACCCTCCCACACAAAAGGCCTACAGTTTTGGTCAGATGTTATGTTGGTTGGTGAGACTGCTTTTTGTCTGCCTCTCCCACTTTACAAGCACCACGCGGAAACCTCCAGTAAGCTGAGCTAACTAAAGTAGACTATCATAAGCTATGTTACAGCTCATGCGTCTAAACAGCTATAGCAGGGAGCTTTAGATGATGGCAGTCATCAAAGACATATGCTGTATCTTTTTATTCCTTGCCCTTTTCATTTTTAACTGAATGTGTAAATTCAGTATTAAAATACAGAAATGTAGTTGAAACAGGCCACATGATCCAAAGTTTGTTCACATGTAGAGCTGTATGTTGACTGGAAGAATTACTGTACATGGGAGTTTAATAATGCCTCATTCCCTCTCTTCATCTCTCTCTCTTACACGGTTACTCATTAAAAGTAGCTTAGAAACCACAGGTGAGTTTTCCAACTTCTTAATTAACAGGGATTGTATCCATTCCAATTCTTGGGCTCCCACAAACACACTCTCACTTACTAATTTAGTTTTTTCCTCACCTCCTCCGTTCTGACAGCTTGACATATTTGGTAGTGAGTGTTAGTTGGCATTGTGCTGCTTGTTATTGATGTGTTCGTGCTAAAAAGGCTCTGCTGGTGTTCCCATCAGTAGCTACTGTTTACACCGGCGAAAAAGCTAGTGTTCAGCACTTATGACACTGCCATTGAAGAAAATGTTCTCAGCAGCCAAGAAACACACTTGACTTCCAGAGTGGATGATATAACCCCAAAGATAAACACACATCGGTAGATGAAAGTCGGCGCACGCTAATGTGTGCACAAAACCTTGTTAAACATGGTTTAATTATTTCGCTCAAAACATTTTTTTTGTCTCTCACAAACTCACACTTACGGTCCGTCCTAAAGTAACGTATTTAACATTTTTACTGGTGATGTCAGCAGTTGTAGTATAAGTAGTAGTGTTGCTGTGTGAATGTCTCTGTATGGCTTTAGTGCAGACAGGCTGGCAGCAGTTGTCATCGTAGCAGCATGGGAGAGAGGAGAAGAGAGACCCCAGGATTATCTAACGGTTTGCTGACACCCAGATGGCACCCCCCCGCACTCTCTTATGACTGACATTACCTAGCCAATTAGATTGCCTCCTCAGTGCTGTCAAACCAATTCGTTTTCCCGCTCAGCAAGAGGGGGGCCAATTAAAGTTTTGTCAGAGTGACAACTGTCCAGTTGAATTCTCTGTTTTCCTGCCAATCCTGTAGAGCCGTGCTGGCTCATTGGCCTATTCGGTGAACCAGTCAGTCTATCCTCTACGGGCTGACGAGAGAGTATAAAAGAACGTGAATGTTACTCGCTTCCAGCATTTTCATCTGCCTATTTTTTTTCTGCTTATAACATGCAGTAGAGGGTGCTTGCCAGTGGTTGTCTACCATAAAGCTGTAGCCTAAACCTATGAGTCAGTGACTATGAATCTAGTACTGAATGCAGATTTGAAAGCCTGTTTTTCTCTCAAGGCCACATTACAGTAAATCCACATTGTAGGCTCACATACACAGGATGTAGTCCTCACTATGTCAATCATCACTTCCCTTTATGTTGGAATTGGCTTTTCGACACTTCATGCATACACAAAAACACTCGACCAATGAGCTCTGTAGAAGAGTTTTGGTGTGGAGGGACAACACTGAATGGCATATGTTGGTTTAAGCCCTGGACCTAGTTGGTCTTTTGTAGACTATCAAATGCATAATTTGACTCTCTAGTAATTGTTATACTAACATGGAGGCTACATTGTGCTCATGCTTTTAAGTGGCTTTGTTGCTTTTGTAGAATATTATGAGGTTAGACAGCCATCTGGCAATGTTTCATATAACATTCAGTATCTAGAAAAAGGCTGCATTAATTTGCTGGTTCCAGCCTCTCAAATTTAAGAATTTGCGTCCATATCTTTGAATTTTGAATTTTTTATCGGACAAAACGAGACATTCCAAAACATTACCTTGGATTCCAGGAAACTGGCATGGCTGTTTTATGCAGAAAATAATCTGCAGATTTAATGATAATGAAAATAACTGTTAGTTGCAGCCACAGATTGGACTATGCTTCTTGTCCTAAGACTCATGTTGTTTTTCTCTCTTCCCTCTCCGTCAACTCATTTGTCTCACTTTTTGTCTCATCATGTCTCAACTCCTTTTGCTACTCTACTTTCTGTCTTTTTCTTCTTCATCTATGCGTCTCTTTTCTGTTCATGCCTCACCTCTCTCGCTCTCTCTCCCCTTTCCCTCCTCTGTTTTCTTTGAACAGCATGTTGAAGCCTTTGTTGCTTTCTCTAGGGCTAGTTACAGCAGACATTTTTGGGATTCCAGCTGGACTAGAGAAAAGAGGCAGGCAGAGCTGCTGGCTGGTGTGTCATTCTGTTCGGTTCTCCCACTGCTGCCGCCTGGACCGTGGGGTCCACGGCCCTCGTCATCAGAGTGTATAGTCGCATATTAATCTGGCAACTTGCATAATAATCTTTGTCTCATGCCATCCTTGCTGTGTCTGTCTAGTAGGAGGATGTATATCAAGTCAGACAGGAAACAGCAGCTGTGACATTGAGAGCACAACACTTTAACAAGGTTGTGTTAATGTGAGGCACTCAAAATCCCACCACCAAGGACATGTTAAACCCCACAGGGACCATTTCAGGATTTTAGAGACCGGTTTGCTATTAGTTTCTCGACCCTAGCAATTCGAAGTCAATCTGATTTACTGTGGTTGATATTTAAAGTAATGTATTTTCAGGACCATGTTCAGCATGCGTCAGGAAAAGGCATAGACAGACTTTTGACCTGTCCATAGTGCTGCATTTCAATTGACTACGAATGAATCGCAGCCCACAACAATTTGACATTGTGTTTTTGGCTTGTATCATTAATTTAGGAGCATGTAAACAGAAATTAGAATACTGTAAAATAAATATTATTTATATATTATTTGAGATCAAGATCTTGTTAGACAGGTTTTTATTTCATATTTCCCATTTCCCTTGCTTTATATTTGATTATACTTGATCAAATAATGCAAACTCAACACTTCCTCCGTCTGCTTCATGTTACAGGCCTTCTGTAGCGCAGAGGGCATAATCCCTTCTGTTCCCTGGAGGACTTTTGCTGTGAAGCATCTGCAGGAAGTGTTGAGTTTCATTAACCGCAGCTTAACGTTCGGAATTAACAGCACAGTAGAATTAATCAGTGACCAAATACAACATTAAAAAAGTTAATAAAGAGGAACTCCGAGTAGTGATTATGGCCTGACTATGTTGTCACACTAAAGGAATTGTACATCTTGGTAGGTTTACTTTGTGAGCCATTATGATACAAGCAATTTTGCCTATTGTTCGAGACCTTGAATTGC
The DNA here is from genome assembly GCF_031162955.1 of Sander vitreus. NCBI lineage: Eukaryota > Metazoa > Chordata > Actinopteri > Perciformes > Percidae > Sander > Sander vitreus. The sequence continues at coordinate 23,224,827 of NC_135871.1, forward strand.
ATTTCAATGTTTATGGTCTAAGTGCTTGTAGTCCAGTACAAAGTAATGCATCACGTCACATCCAGTTGGGCAGTCCCTATGGATGCAACAGCAGAGGAGAGGAATGGGAAGAGGCCCTGTGGAAACAGAAAGACAAAGAGAAATGAGTCAGTGACAAGGAAATAGGATGATGAGAACCACTTACCAATGGTCAGATCCTCACTGGGCTGTTTGTATACTACAGTTCTCATGGGAAAAGGGTGGGGGGTGAGAAAATAGGATGCAGTGATCTTGAGCATTAGGTCTGCATGATAGCCTAATATAAAATATTGACATACTTGCAATACTAACGTGTTATGTTTTGTAATATTGCTGTCATATTACAAACTGATAGTTGATGCTGTGTACCCATTGAATTACATACTTTGTATATTTTTTGATATGGTATGCTAATATAATAGCCTATGCATACCTGCCCTAAATTGGAGGTAGAAGGATGGTGCCATCATTACATATGATGTTCTAAGGTCATCACCTTGTTCTTCACTAGTTTGAACTTAATTGCATTTGTAAAAGTACTGGTTAGCCTGCCTGTTTGTGCTTACTCTACTAACAAGCTTCCATTTGGAAAGGCAGTCATTGTGTTAACATGCACTCCAGCATAACAAGATTTGATTATAATTTAAAATAAGATAATAAAAAAAACACGGTCTCTGTAGACAGGCCAGGCTCCACAAACGCCAACAAAAACAAACTGCGCCAACCTGCACCACGAAACATAACATAACAAACAGAAAGGTGCCTTAAGCGATGTTGGAAGACGTCACTTCTTGTTGACGTTGAGTATTGTCAAACAAAACGGAGGCTAGCTCGCCCCTCCCTCCTCCTCATCCCGAACACTGTTTGTTTCGTTATGTTTCGTGGTGCAGGTTGGCGCAGTTTGTTTTTGTTGCCGTTTGTGGAGCCTGGGCTGTCTACAGAGACCGCGTTTTTTTTACAGTGTGTTCAGGGCACAGGCAGCTAGCGGATAGTGAGGAAATGTTTGCTGTATGTGACAAAAAATGTTGTAGCCTAAAAAAGGCATGACATCGCTTAGAGCACCTTAAGTATTTGGTAAAATTCAACACAAAACCCTGTAAATTCATTCAATATGACAATTAATTTTCCAAGTCATATTTCCTATCGGCTACTAGGAAACTTCACAATCAAAAAATAATGTAAACTTTGATTGTTGGGTTAGTGGCATTTCTACAAGGCATGGCAATGGGTTAATGAAAGTCCTACTTTGATCTGCGTAATTGATTGAAGTGCATTTACTGAGGCGTATTAGGACACATAGGTTAACATTTTGTCTTTTCAAATTTTGTTCAGTTCCAGTTTGTTGTGGTGGGTTAGTGTCCAGTTTTCATTTGTAATGTGGATGTTTCAGAAACAGACCCACAGAAGTGTGTGTGTGTGTGTGTGTGTGTGTCACTCCCCCGCTGTGTTTGGACAGTACAGCTCATAAGCTCTATCCCCAACACGTGGCCGAATGTAGCCTGCCATTTTTTTTCTTTTGTGTGTGCGCATTTAGCCTACTCTGTGTGTGTGTGTGTCTGCCTGGCTGCCCATGTTGACTGTAATGTTGCCTGTCATATATAGGTTAACACTACTCCCTAACCTATCCAGCCAATCAAAGCCAGGAGATGAGAGGAGAAAGCCCAGTGGCCCTAGGCTCTACATAAGGCTGCAGTGCCTATTGACAGCACCGACGAACGGGCTTATTGACTGGCCGTCTGGCTGACTTGCTCACTAGTTGTCTGCCTTGCTGGCTGCTTAGCTGGCCTTCTGCCTGTCTATGTCTAATCTATGTGTCTATTTTAAGTCTTAGGTTTTACTATATCAGCAGGAACAGGGATGGAGGCAATAATGGTCATTTTTTACCCCAGTTACCGTTCTAAGGCCCTGTATTTATTTTCCTGGTGATCCACAGGGGAGGTCGGCCAGTCGCGTGCTTGTATGCTTGGCATCCGAGCCAAAGAAACGAGGGGTGGATTGTGTGGTGTTGCATGCTCATGTTGTTGTGGCCGCCATGTTCTTGGCAGACTGATGGTGAAGGAATGTGTGAATGTGTGTGTGAATGGGCAACACTTTCCTCGCTCTTTCAGTCTCTTTCTCTCTCTATTATACACACACCACATCCACCACATGACTCTCCTCGCCCTGACAGGATTACAACCTCCTCTGTGCTTTTTAATTAACGGGTTAAATAGACCCCCTACTATGGACCTCCAAAGGGGCAGAGCGTGTGTGGAGGGGGGAGATGGGGAGGTCCCATGACTGTTAATTTAGACAAGTATTAAAAAGAACCCTGTGTCCTTCTGATTAGCATGATTGTGTGTGTGGGGGTGGGTGTGTGTGTTGGGTGTGTATATCGGTGGAGGCTGGTCCAAAGACAAATTTCCACCCTGGTGGACAATAAAGATATATTCTATTCTATTCTATCCACACTGCAGCCGGTTGATTTATGAAACGGGCATTCTGCCATTTTTCTTGGTCTAACATTATAGGCTTATTATTATATTAGACTGTTATTTAAGAATTAAGCTACTAAGCCTTAAAGGTGCAGTAGGTAAGCTTTATAAAACTTTGTCATATTTGCTGAAACTGACCCTATGTTCGTTTAGAACTACATGAAGCAGGTAATAAAAAAATAAAAAAATAAAAAAAATGTTTGGTTTTATATGAAATAGATGTAGCCTATGTTTAATCAGTCTTAGTGGAAACAGGGCAGCAATATGGTAAAGTGATTAGGAAGACCCATTCAACCAGAAGTCCTGTGTGACTCCAAGCTTCCACCAAGCTAAATGTCCTTGAGGATGATAAAGAATCCTTCGCCTTTGACCTTGTCTCTCAACCAGAACAAGACAGACAAAAACAATCTTGACTGTTTACTGTCTTTATGGTGTTTCGAGATTAAACTTGATTGAACATTTGAGTATACAGACACGCTATTCTAGAGTGCAGATGCAGACATGCACACACATGCATGACTACACATGTGCTACACACTGCATGCATACATTCACAAGCAGCCAGGACTCTCCTCCCCCCTACATGGAGCATGTTGACCCTCATATATAGGTCATGGGATGAACATGCTTTGAAGTCTGAAGTGCATATCATGAAAAAGAGAGCTGCTCTTTAACAGTGTGGGTGTAAGGCTCTACAAATATGAAATACATAAGTAGTGTTGTTTTCCCAGACAATCCCAAAGCAAGTGTATCATAAATTAATTAGAGGGTAGTTGTTTTTTTTTAGGCGGGGTGGATGGGATTTTTCCTAGTTTTCCTTCATAGGCTCGATGAATGGTAGACGGAGGATGACTGACTGTCAAAACGTTTGGCTAATAATCTAAATCTAAAACATTTTATGTCTGTATGAACAGTCAAATTCATGTCCCGTTTCTTTTCTGTAGAAAGACATTGGTTCAAATAGATACAAATTATGTTTATCTCGATATTTGATTGTATAATCTTTCAACTATAAATGTAATGGGATCCCACTGGCATGAAACGGATACTTAAAGCATGACAGCGAGTGTCTGCCTTTTTAAAGTGTCCCTCTGCTACTCGGGGGGGGGAACCATATCAGCTCTAGGGTTGATGCTTTGTCACCACCTCTGTTCTGTCAAGTAGGGAGTCTAGGAAATAGGACCTTCCCTCAGGGGATCGATAGATATCATATAAAGGCAGTTTAACTTGTAAATATACAAAAATTGCCATTTCAGAGAGCTTTTATTAAATGCCACTCATGCTGCCAAAGGTAGCAGTTAAGAAGCCCTCCTTACATTGCAACTTTACAGTTAAAACATAGAACAATTAAAAGCTGACTTCTGATTAGTACTGACCATGTGCCTGGCAGGTAGTTGGCATGTCAATCATCCAAAGAGACAAAAAGACGCAAATTGCCATCTCTTTGCATTAGTTGGTTCCGCCAATTATTTTGTCACTAACTGGTTTAAAGAGGTTTTAGATTAAATTAGGTTTGGTACTGGTATTTGCCATAGATATGCAAATAGTAGTTTGGATTGTTGTATATAACAACAGCTGGGGAGGTGGTACTGTGTGAGTTTGTGGAATGTCTGCGAGGCTCACTAAAACATGTTGACACCCGTAATAACATCAGTTGTCGTGCATGCTCTTTTTAATGTCCCTTGGGCAAAACAGTCGGATAAACAGGCTCTCTCTTCTGCAGGCACTAAAAAGATACTTCTTCTCTTTGATTCAGACTGATGAGATAAATGGAGATAATGGTTAAAGGTCAGAATTACTGAAATACATGCTCTCTTTACCATAAGGAAATTCTCAGTATTTTGAGGTACAGTCTACAGAGGGTCTCTTGTAGAATTTCATGTTCAGTCCAATGTAGCTTGAACATTTAAATGTTTCACAAAGACTTTTGATGTTAATGGTGGAGGCACTGTCTGAAACATTGGTGCCACCAGATTTATGTAAGGGGCGGCATTTCAATGTTGCTCTGTCTTTGAATGTGTCTGTGTTTTCTTTAACATGGTTATGGCATTGCCCCTACTTGGACAAGGGTCCATTGTCACTGTGCTGCTAATGATTTTAGCCAAACACATGCTTGTTACATCGCATAGAGCAACATGGTGTCAAACTGAAACACAAACGTTTCAAACAACCTAGTAACACATGCTTAGAATTTGTTTAAAAGTGTTTATGTCTACATCTTCAACTGATATTTATCTTTGCTACAAACAGATAAAATAACAGTATGCCATTTTTTCACACAGAAATCCTAAGGCCACGGTGCAGAGGACCAACAAGAAGGTGAACAATGACGCAACACTGCGCATCCAGAACCTTTCTATTCTCATCAGGCAGATTAAAGCCTACTATCAGGTAAGTTTTCTTTCTGGCTGAACAAGCTGCAAAGTCAGATATCGCATGTACCTCTTTTTGCTTGATCAAAAGTTAAGGTTGTCCAACAGTGTCCATGTGAAAGTTGAGAGCTGTTTTTGTGCAGAATCTCTGGGTTAAAATCATGATAAATAACTTGCATAAACATGTTAATGCGTGGCTTGGGCTAAAGCTTGGCTCTAAGTAAAGCTGTACACTCGGTCCCCATGTTCCCTTATGCCTGGGGTGGTATGGGGTGGTCTGCATTCAAACAGTAGATTTCTTTTTTTACCCCTTAGGTTACAGTGAACAAAGCTTTACTCGCACATATAGAATTAAATCTTTCCACACGAGCACATGCCACATACAGACTCTGCAGTATAAACAGAGATGTATTTGCAGATGTGTATGTGTGTGGCTGCGTATGATGTGGCATTATGACCCCCATCCAGATGCCAGAGAGGGCCCAGTGAATATACAGAGACATCAGGAATGTGAAACACATGAAGCCACTGATCTGCCTCTCCCGCTTTCTCTGATAAATCATTCAATGAATTTGCTTTTCTCTTTGTATCTCAAAATTAATCTTAAGCAGTCCGTCTTGGATGATGATCCTGATATACTATACGCCTCAATTGGTCTCAGGTGTTACAGAAAGAAAACAAAACTACAAAAAGCAGCTCACAGCATTACCATAATGCCTTAAGCTTTAGTCAGAGATATGTGAAGGTGATAGAATCACACCAAGTCACATGTAGTGAAGTCTTATCTCATGTTCAGTGTGTGTGTTTACTGCTTAGCACGGTAGCGGCCCATCAGGCCCTGAAACATGTCGTTTAAATCTCTCACCACAGTTTGTCATTACATTTACTAAAGGAAATGATTGAGACTTCAAGAGAAAGTGGAGGAGGAAGTGTGGGGGAGTAAATATGGAGAAAAGATGGGCACCCTGATTACACGATATCAGAAAGTGAGCCCCACACTTCTCACATGCAGCACTCCAATGCACATTTGGTGATCTGATCACATGTGGAAAGCTGTAAATGCACGAGGGAGTAATGCATTGATCTACAATTGGTCAGGAAAATGTTGTGTTCATACTACACATGCATCCTGGACCATCTCTTAACCACATAGTCAACTTTGCAGAGCACACAAATAGCATGCTACATGATTGATTTGATTTGCCTGTCATACAACTTTTACAGTTTACACCCCATGTCTAAGGCTAGATGCCAAATATTTGATTTAATCCTAATCTATTTTCCATTTCACTCTGTGTGTCTGAGACTGAATAAGTCCGAATACATGTAGATGCTATACTGCTGGGCTTGATAGAACATGCTCCTAGTTTTCTCTGCATTGTGCAGATTAATGGAATCTCTTATCGTGCGTTATGGTGACATCATATCCTTCTTATTGTCAAGTAATTTTGAAATGTAAGGTGTCAAGATTAACAATGTGTGGTGGTTTCTGCTGGTATTCTACACAGCTGGTATTCTACACAACAATGTAAATTCAACACAAATGAGAACAAACATGGTACACACAACCAAATGTCAAGTTGCTGTAACAGTTGTGCAGTTCTTTGATTTAAATTTAATTTCTTTTTAAAAAATGTTCAGACTGCTGTCATATCATACTGCTCAAATGCACTGTGTCAATTCTTAACTGTGTAACTGTTAATCCAAACCTAATGAGTTTAGCGAATTGAACCAATCCAGAGAGGTTATGATTCATTACATTGCTGCAACAGTGTCTCAACTGTGTGTATGATAACCACGAATTGAGCATGACCCAGCATGCTGTTGCGACAGTGCAGTCAGTTTAAGGATATTATCATGGCCGAGGAGTCGCACTGAGCAACATATTTCCCACACTTCAGACCTAGGACTGTGACCCATATCCTCAGGGGCTGTGGCTGTGTGCAGAGGCACTTACTTATCACATAATATGGTATTATTCAGTATGAAATGGAGAAACGGTGATTTTTACGGCCTACTTTTAGCTGGATCTAATACATCTTCTTTGTAACTTTATAGTACTGGAATAAGACAAAACAGTTCTTAAGGTGGTTGTTGTTTTTAGGCGTTTTTATATTGTTAATAAATCTGCTGTTTCTGAATCTCAAGATCCATCTTTAGTTTCGCCCCTGAGATCAAGTTAAGAGTGTCACTGGTTGGTTAACTGCTATGTTAGATCTAGTTTGCCCTGGTCCTAACATCCTGTTAGCCGCTCATCATCTTATTTAAACAATCCGCCTATTGTGTAGACTTTGACGTTTATAAGCCTACAAAAGCTCCACTAGGCGCACACACTCACACTTATCGCTCTAAGAGTCGGTGACCAGAAGAGTCAGTGGATGATGAGATGACAAGAAGGGTTAAGGACATTACCTGAGGGCAACTTCGTTACTCAGTTAGGGACAGGACATTACTGAAAACATTACTGAAAATAGTCTATTGCAAGGATGTGGACATTGTAAACTTTGTAAAAACATTGTAAAATATATTTACTTTCAGTTGCATTGTCAGTACTTTTTTTTTAGTGTAGTTATTTAAGGAGGATGATTTAATGACATTGGCAAACGGGTGTTATTTTAGAGCTCTTAATAAAGGGAAAAAATTGCATTTTTTTTGTTTTGCAGGCATAAACACATAGACTACATTGCAGTTGAGTAATCTGAGTTGTTTTAGCTTTAGGAGGACATTTAAAGCCAACAATGAAACTCTTGTTCCTCCTATGGTGTTTCGTTAATCTTCTGATTGTAGCTGCATCGCTCTGTTGACCTCCTGGTCACACTATTGTTCAGCCACTTGTGTCTGCAGGCTCTGCCTCACAGAGACCACCTACAGATTTAAACCCCCCATAGTTCCCTGCTGTCCTTGCTGTGTGTCTGTCTGCCCCCTTGATGGCCTTTCAGGGACTTAACCACCCACTGATATTTTTACTGTAATTTAGACAAAAGCCAGACTGTATCATTATGTGGTTCTTAGTTGTCTAGTTTACATGGGGCTATCGGTACTTTTTGGCCAAAGAGTTTGAGTTTAGTTGACATACCAGCGGTGCTGTTCAAAAAACATTAGAGGGGCACTGTATTGGCGCTTTTCCATTACATGGTACCTGCTCTGCTCGCCTCGACTCTACTCACCTTTTTTGGTTTTCCATTACGAAAAAAAGTATGTTACCTGCTAACAGGTACTTTTTTTTTTTTTTAGTACCACCTCAGTCGAGGTTCCAAGCGAGCTGAGCCGATACCAAAAGGTGACGTGAAAGCGACAGACGGGGGGTGTTCTGAACAAACCTGCCATTTTTAAATCGTTTAGCCAGCAGTGTTTTTGCTGCCTCCAGCTTCATTTGAAACAAAATGTGTCTTCTGACTGTGGTAACAACAACACACCTTCCACGTTCTGTGTGTGTGTGTGTGTGTCGCGTTAGGTCACGGCAGTTTACTGCGGCGCCGCTATATAAGACGACCAACCACGCTGAGGCGGTACTAAAATCTGCAATGGAAAACGGACGCGCAGTTTGTCGAGGCGAGTCGAGCAGGTACCATGTAATGGAAAAACGCCATATGAAAAGAGCTACATGCCCTGCATTGTTCACCCAAAATAGACGTCTCAAATAGGGATGTCACAATAGCAAAAATCTAGTATTCAGTACCGGTACCAAAAAAGTACTCGATACTAAAGTCAATACCAAGGGGGGAGGGTGTGTGTGTGTGTGTGTGTGTGTGGGGGGGATACTTTACATTAAACATTAATTCCTTTATTTAAATATTGGGGGGGGGCAGCAGCATCATGTCACTCTTCTTTTCAGTGTTTTCTTTTAATTTCAACTTTCTGTTATGGTGTGGAGGAGGCAAGGAGAGCGTGATTTACAAAAACGTCAGTCTTCTGGACCCCCCAGCCCGTTGCTTTGAAGCCTGGCATCACCACACAGCCAGCGTACGGTACCGTCTTTCATGAGTTCACCCGGGACTCCCAGACAGCAAGCATGTTTACAGTAACAGTCTGTTTCTCTCAGCCGTTGTAGTTTTTCACAAAGAACCGGGCTGGTTAAAGTTAACTGATGTTATAGAGGTCCGTTGAAACAAGCGCCATCAGAGCACACGTTGGGTTGTGATAGACAACGGCAGAGAGAAATAGACTCACTTGCGGTTTGGGAGTTCCAGCCGTCACCGTAGATGTACGGTAAAGCCATAAGCTGAACGCGGTCAAGCCGTACAGGGAGGTGAGGGGCTATTTGCTGTTTTTCCGTGCTGGTCGGTGTTCTTCTTCAGCATTTAGCGGCAGTCTAGAACATTTTTAACGTTAGGCGTATATACTGCCCCTGTCAGGTCCGGAAGGATTGCATCCCCTGGTACCTGGAAAAATGAGTACCGGCACGTTTTCAGAATTTTGGTACCGAAGTATCGGTTCTCGTGACATCCCTAGTCTCAAACACTCTTGAAGCTGAAAGTCAGCTCTTTAACCTTTTAGTCATTTTTTTCAATATATAAAATGGGCTGTAGCACAGAGCCAAAACCGCAGGAAATGTGTCTGAATACTTACTTATGGATCACACTGTACCTACACGCACACAGTTACTGCTTTAAAGTCAAAATGAGCTGGTTCTTATTGGGGTAATGAGGAGGAAAATTGGCTTTGATATGTGGTTTTGTGGTAGTCTCCTTTTCCTGTGGTTGTTTTGTCGCTTATCGGTTTCAGATTTCCAGAGCCATATGGATGAAGACGGAACCATTCAGGTCTTAGGCTAATGGACTTAGCAGGTTTTCAATTTACTGTTCTACTCAGCACTTTGAAAGAGGACTTGGAGTGAGTGGAAGCCTTGCATGGTTACTTGCTTCCTGTGATTCAATAAATTGATCTCACTTCAACTCTTTTTAACTAGATTTTCCCAGAATCAGTTGGAAACCATTCTCTAGGTAAGGATATCATTGTATGTCACAGAGCTAATAGTCAGTATGTTTTCTTCATTGAACATAAGAGGACTGAGACAAACCTAAATGCATCAACATGAGCTGAATTTAATCACATAAAGTCAATGTCTAACAGAAGGCTACTGTGAACTGGTGTCCATAGATATGTTGTCTCTTCTATACAAGCTCTATATTTCATTTGGAGTGTCTGGCGCGTCAGCAAGGGCTCCAATTCAATAAAGTCTTCCCCTCCTCCTTCCTCCCAAAGGTTCCTCTGGTGTCAAGAAATGACTAATTCATTAACCTTCCTGAACCGTCAGAGGCAGACAGTTGAGGGCATTTCCTCCCCCATCCATTACCTACCTACTTTTCTACTCCTCCTCCCGGCCCCTTCACTTCTATGCGAGATGTAATCCTAGCAGCATGTGTGTGACATTTTCCACATGGAAAACCAGTGGAGATTGACTTTATCCAGAGGTTGTGAAATGTGAATTAGTGCAAGACAAGAATTTCAATAATAAGGTTTTTTATTTCATTGCTCTCTTGGGCTGTGCGTGCGTGTGTGATCAAAGTCTCTGTTATTGTTCTGGTACAGTAGATTGTGTAGGAGGAGGTAAATGTCTAGACAGGCTTCAGACTTTAACAGCTGTAAGCGTGTGTGTGTGTGTTTGCTTGTCGGTATGATTTTAATGTTGCATAGAAGCAAATATGATTGTAGTAAAATATTTCCTAACCGTTAGTGAGAGTAAATGTTCATGCTAGCAATTATCGCATTTCTGTTTCCTGAGTAGGTTATTGACTTTTCCAGTTACTTGGTCATTTCTGTACAGCAGAGTTCACTGAAGGTTTCATTTTTCTGGTGATCAGTCCAAATATATAATGGCCTCCTTTGTAATTTTGTGGCCTTGGTATGGAATTCTTATGTAAGGTGTAATACTAAATCCTTTGGGCTTTTCCTGGCTTTTCTCAAAGCTTGCAAAGTGAATCCCGGTTTATGGTATTGTCCTGGTTTATGAAAATCCGGCTCGGACAGCATCTGGGGCCATTTATGTCCAAACTATTAATTCAAATTGATGGGATGGTGATACCTTTTTTCAATGGCAAAAATGTGAGTACTTAAGTTGTAACAGTTTTATAAAAATCTTTAAGCTCCACTGGATGTTATTTAATATAAATGTGTGTTATTATAGGCTGATGTGCACTGTTGTGCAGTTAAAAGCAACATTTCTCTCTGCTCCCATCCTTTTTAAAAAGCTCAAGATGTTACTTTTGGAAATAAGAGCAGTTCTGTCCTCTGTTTGCAACTGCTTTGGTTTGGGGTGTGGCGTTAAGGCTGGGAGCTCAGTTTTGACTGTTTAAAGGGTGACAGAGGGCACCATTCATGCTGAGCGGGCCTTGCCCTAAAGCTTTGCAAGGTTCTTTGGCAAGGCTCTGAGAATAGATAATGTTGGATAGGTGATCAGGCCTTTGTTTCATTTGTTATCATATTTAGGATATGTTGAGACCAGCCTGAGAATAGTTGGATTTGATGCCCCTAGGCCTTTTTTTCTGACCCACTAAAATCTAAAATGTCATATGCTAACTTATTTTTCTGCAAATGTTCTACCCAGTTAAGTATTTCTTCAGATGAAGAAGAATTTAGGAATTCAGCGTGCTCAACTTGTGGCTGGTTTGGGGCTTAAGAGACTAGCTTTTTTACTTCTTGACCTAAAGCCTCACAAAGATGCTCTGTTCCTGGGCTAGAGTGAAGCTGAAACACCAATACAGTACACTCACTCACATGCATACATGCACACAGTCTGCTACCAACATACTGCAGCTATGGATGATTGTTGTTTGACTTCATCAAAAATGGAGACGAGAATCCTTGTTGTTACAGCTTTTGCCTCAAGCCAGCATTTATTTTATTGCCTTCAACTAGAATTCGTTTAAAATATACAAATAGTTTTTATGTTTGTTTTATAAGTCTGGAATTCCCTATTGACTTCTTGTCTGGCTGCTCCTTTCAGCATCAGTCATGGCCAAATCAGTTTATTAGGGCATGTGCTTGTAGCTGCAGGCTAAATTTCATGCAGACTCACATGCTAGTTAGTCTGAATATCCTGTTGATGATGGTGCAGCAGCTAACACACATAGCTAACTAGCCAGCTAGCTATGTTTTTAAACAATCACATAGACATGGAGTAGAGTATAATGAAGTTCAGAGGTGAATTAGCTGGCTCAAGCCATAAAATAAACTTTTTTTTTTTTTAAGCTTTTAATCCTTGTTTATTCTTTGTTCTGTTCCTATATAACCATAACTGTGTTTTGATTTTGAGTAGTTATAAATACTGTTTAGCAGCACAATAAGAAAAATTGCAGGATCACTTAAGAAAATGACCACTACCAGACATCATGTCCCGTATCAAATACCTGACTATATGACTAAGGACTATCGTTTAGCTTCATTGTGCAGCGCAGCTAAAAGTTGATATCCGTTACTGGTTTCTTGTTAGATTAAGTATATGGCAAAAAAACAAGCTGATTTGAACAAGCTTACAATTGTTCAGTATAGTTTGATTCAGCCTGATGAAAAGCAAATTGAATTGATTAAAATCAAAGCTTTTTCTGCTTTCATATTCCTATCATTAATATGATTAATTCTGAACCGTCATACATTCTACTTTTTCTGATTTCAAACGACACGGGAAGTATTCTGCCGCCGGCTTTCTAGTTAGCTGCATACTGTAAACAGGCACTCCCTTATCCTGAGACATATTTGTACACAGCCATCCCCACTGTTTTTCAACTTTCAACTTCATGTTGAGCGGTGTTTACGTTTACACCCAGAATCCCTCACCAGTCGCATCATATAATCACAACCCAGAGTGGGAACTGAACATTGGCTTAGTGGGAACTAAAAATTGCCTCACCAAAATAACAGTGTGCATACATTTCTGTACTTGTGAAGGGGAATTTGCAGCAGTTATGAGAGTTGGTTCCCATATGCTCAAATGGAGCTATTTATAGGCATTAGCACTTTGCTGTATTAAGGGGAAGTTCTAGAAGTTTGGTTCTTCTTTTCGATCACTGAACTAGAGCATGTGGGTTGTGTCCACAACTGCTGTAAAAATAAAATCCAGCCTTAAAATTCAAAATTTTAAGTAGTTTGAAGGTGTATACTGTTTTTATTTCAGCAGTTGCACCTTTTTAATAATACAAAATGTGGATAAAATGAAGCCCATTTGAGGCGATCTCTAGCTCACCCAGTAGGGTGTGCGCCCCATGTAGTCGGAGTCCTTTGCTGCAGCTCTTTGCATGTCATCCCAGTCGTCCATCCACTGTCACTATCTAATAAAGTTAAAAACCCCAAAAATAATCTTAAAAAAAGCCCATATTAAATTGACCACTTTTTATAGTAACATCCAGGTTGTAGCAAGTAAACACATTTACATTTAACAATAAACCACCATTGCAATTATTATTATTTTTTTTTTATCACAGCTGCTCTGCAAGTTAAGTCCAACGAAGCTATTAAGCAAACTAAACCAAATACAAAACGGTAGATTTAGAGTTGAAAAAACAATCCGCAGAAACAATCATGCTTAATTTGAACGATGGCTTAAAGCGAGCAATAATTGCATTGACTTAAATTGCATAGAATGGCATGTGTGATTATGTGAACCTTTCCAGGCAGTGTGAATGTGAAGCAGAGCCCTGGGGTAATGGGGTTGGGGTGGAGGGGTCGGGCTTCCCCAGCCCACCTGCCTCCACCTTTTTTAAGGCGAGCAGCAGGATCAACCTATCCACTCGTTCAGCCTCAGGGGTCTGTTGTAAAAAGCACTCTAGCTGATAGATAACAGCAGAGAACAAAAGAAACCGGCTACTAATGGCTCGTTTTCTCCTCCTCCTCATGTAAGAGAGGATCTGTCCATCTGGCCATCAGTAGACCCCGACTGCTGTTCTTTTCAGTGGAGTTTACTGTTGAGCCAAGAGCAACTGTTGAATTTTTTTGTTAAGTCAAATCTAATTAATTAGTAGTTCGTAAGGACTTCAGCCTTATTTTAGCCTCATTTCACAACCCGGAATAGCTATGTGATGAATAATAGAACTTGCACAGGGTCATTCTTTATTCTCCATAATTCATTCTTTTTTTAATTTTTTTATTATTTAAAAGCTCTTTTGTCGTTCTGCAGGGCTTCATAGACAATGTTGTTTGATCTGTTAGTATTCCACAAGGTAATAGCCTTGTTAATTAAACTCTCATTTGGCTACTTGTGACTAGCTTGTATCAATAGACAATTACTCCTTAAATCATTGTTTTTGTGAGTCTTAATAAGAGGGGGAAAAAAAAGCGTATCAGAAGAAAGCCTTTAGTCATCCATCCAATAAGCTACCGGAGGGATGTTAAACTGCAGCGCGTCAACCCCTTTTGTGTTCTTATGGGTCTATTACAGTGCTGAACAGCAGGGAAAGCTTTGTATGTATCTTTGCATTGATTAAATTCATGGGGATGTAGTGAGATCTGGTGTTAAGTGGTTTCTGTGTTTGTGTTAGATGTGAGAGAAAGCAGAAGTGTGCTCCTTCCTGTTGTGGTTGTTAATAACCTTTTCAAGTTCATAATCTCTGCAGTTGTGTGTGTGTAAAACCCATCTCCTTGTTTCTATGGTAACACTCCATGTCGGCAGAATGGGTGTAATTCAGGGTTCAGGATTTGTACACACACACGGAATGACAGTACAATTAGTCCCCTGTTAAAGCTGTGCTGGCAGCGGAACTTGTGCTTGGGTGGGTAGATGGGAAAGAGTAGTAAGGAGGTGTGTGTGTTGCCGAGGGCTAGTTTTATAGACAGGTCTCCTGTGAGACAGAAACACAGCAGCCTTATAACCTTTCCACTGACACCACTTTAACACAAACGTACACACCTACCTACTGTAAGAGCACATGCACTATTTATCTTAGCATGGCCCTTGCCATGTATTGCATTCATAGCTGAGTGTGTTTGTGGGCATAATCTACAGGGTTGATGGATCAGCAGAATATTATCTCTCTTGCCAGAAGTCCATTCAGTCACATCTAGCTTAAGAGAATAGAGCAGGATGCAGACCTCAGAATCATTTGTTTTATATGTCTGCCTCATAATTATCTTTAAACAATATTCTATAGTACAGCTATTGCTTAGGTTTGAACTAAGGATGTCAGAAGAAATGTCTGAAGTGCACAGGGAGGATGATCAGATCAATGAGACAGATAAATGTCTGTTAATGTAAATGAGCTTAACAGATGTACCGAGCTAATTTGAAGATTGTTGGCGCTGCTTACATATACATAAAGGCGCATGCCCAATACCGCATCTCTTTGCACAAAATATATTGAATGAGTAAATCCCATTTACAAGCTCCCCTTTAACCAACGCCTCATTCTGTCAGTCTGTCTGTCTAAATGTCTCTGTGGGATGGAAGATGAGCCAGTGTTGAGGAGCTGTGCATCCTGCTGGAATCAATAATACAGCAATATAGTGTCAGGATGGGTGGGGGGGGGAGAGAGAGAGAGAGAGAGAGCTCAGCCCTGCGTGCCTGGAGTGAAAAGTGTTGGAATCGAAGCTGCATTTCTCTTTCTCTCGGTCTTCCCTTTCCCTCTATTTCTTTTTCCTCCATCATCACTCACTCTCTGTGAATATTGTCTTTTTTGAAAATGTAGATGACTGACTCTTTCCTATTCCACATGTGTGAATTGGATATGATTAGATAGTGAATATTGGAGAGCGTGACTGAGCCAAGGACGTTTCTGCTGTCACAGCTACAGTGAATCTTTACAATTGAAAGCTGTGTGTGTGCACATCGTCATGACATGAACATTGTGGTGACTGGTCTCCCTCCTGCGGTGTCTATCATGTTTTATTTATGAGCGCTAAGCCTTCCCCAGCTAATCGGCAAGAGACATATTAGTGTACTGTAGTTTTAGCTTTATTAGCATACAGCTAATCATCAAAGCATTTTATTAACCACATCTTTTAAAAATACAGTCCTTTAAGTACATGCACTTGACATTTGACTGGCAGTATACTTAAGGTGTTGTATTAATAGTGCATATACAAATTAATTTGGCTGGACTTGCATGCCTTATATTGTAGCTTTTGCCTCTTTGTTTGGGCTAATTTCTTATTTCTCCAGTAGGGTTGGGCGGTATCCAAATTTTGATACCGTCAAACCTCCTCCCTATTTTACCGTGGTATACGGTATTAACGTGATTTATTAAAAATGATGACGGAAGGCTCAGACGGCATCACCAAACTGTTGGCTTGTGCACTGTTCAGAAACTGAATACCAAACACTAATACGGAAAGAATAATATAACCTCAACTTACAAAAAACTACTTTCTCCTCCACACTGTCACGTGATGACAACCACACATAATTACATAAATTATATTTTGTGGAGTGCAAGCGTGGCAGACGTGTGCTGGGGGGGCAGCAGTGCGTGGACAAACTGCTGCCGGTTGGCGAGGAAAATCCTGTCTGCCTCCACAGACAGCGCCCGATAGTCTCTGGAGGAAGAGAGAGAGGGGGGGCAGGCCAGTGCGGTGCGCACGGGTGCTGGAAGCTGCCGCAGGAAAATGTGGGCAAAGAGGAATGAGGGATCTGCCGCGCTCAGCACAGCCAGCATCCTCTCCATTAACTCGGACGGCTTGCTGTCGCCAAGGCCGTTCAGGGACAGCAGGCGGTCTGCTTTCTCCAGCTCCGACAGTTCAAAGAGTTCCAACAGGAATGTTTTGAGTGCGTCGTACTTGCCGTTAGCCGGAGAAGCCTCTAACCGCGCCATAGCCCTGGCTGTTTTTGAGGCGTCTAAGGCCGATACCACGTGGAAATACTTTGTAACGTCCTGTGTTGTTCCTCTCAGCTGGAACTGGGCCTCGATGTGCTGAAACCATGGCAGTGGGTTGTGCTGCCAAAAGTCTGGTAACTTGATGGTGGCCGCGTAGATAGCACCAACATTAGCCGCGCCGCCAGCAGCAGCCGGCGCCGCCGCCGCAGCAACAGCATTTTCACCACCGTCGTCATTTGACATAATTCAGCCGTTAACCCGGAACTCGTATATCATAACACCGCTCCCTTAAAGGAACAGTACCTTGGTGAATGTCTCTTTCAGTCTTACTTGTGGGTCACCACAATTTAATATTTAATCCTTGTCTCCTATAGAAGTGCATTGCATTTTTTTTAACGACGGTATTGAAACTGATACCGTTGCTATTTTTAGACCCAGCGGTATACCGTATTACCATATTACCGCCCAACCCTATTCTCCAGCTCCCTAAGCAGCCAGAACCCTATAGCTTATTGCTGGGAAATGCATTTCTATCTCCATATGGCATAAAATATTGAAATTGTGCTGCACATTGACGGTGCCATGCTCTGTAGGAAAGACACAGTGGTGTTAGCACTCAGAACATCTATCTAGCATTTAGTCCACATTAGTCCTGTCAAGCTACAATCTGCATTTTAACTCTAAATTCAGATACAGATTCCAGGTAAAAAATGAGAGAAAATGCATTAGAAGCTCATGATGTCCAGGTTTTTTTCAGAAAGCTCCAAGCTCAGTTCAATGGACCCTTGAGAAGGGAAGGAAAGGGAGCAAAAGTTGTACTGAATAGGCATAGTGTTGCACAAAGCCTCTGACTCAGTACCGATCATACCAGCACTGAAGCTAAGCCTTTGATTTTTACCCTGCAATTGTGTTCAGTGAAAAATGAATACTTGAATTCCTAGCATTGTGAACCTGTACTGATAAATAGTGTTTGGGTGGTATGAGAAGTTGACTAAAAAGAAGCACAGCCTGAAAATATATGCTTGCACAGCTAACACATGGCTGCCAGGCAGGTGTGAGCATGTGTTGTTGGGAAGAAGTGAGACAGGTGGTTGTGGAGAAGGGGTGTGTGTGTGTGTGTGTGTGTCTCTGTCTCTGTCTCTCTCATGTTTGGGACTAGTAATGCGTGAGATCTATTAGGATTGGTTGAGAGGAGGTTCTGAAAGGCCCAGAGGTGACCCTGTTGGAGCTCTGGGGGTATATTGTTGGAGATTTGAGTTTTCTTTTCTGTGGTGACTCATTTTCTACAAAGGTAGCAGTTTGCACAAGCCTGCAAGATGTGTACAAACAATGCTCTTCTGCTAGCGTCGTCCTCAAATCTGTTTCTGTTTCGACTCTAGGCTCCATTGCTTTCTTTGATGATGCCGATTTTTGTTTCTTGTCTCTTTTTTAGTCTTGGATGATTTTGCGTGCCCAAACCAGCTGTCAAGAGTTCTACATAGTGGATTGGCTTTTAAGGCACACCAAATGCCTGGCTGTGAGACACACAACTGTGGCTGTCTGAGCTACGCTGATTATTCTGTCTGACGCTTGTTGAGTCAATCTGTCTCAGTTGCATTATGGCTGTTTGGTCATTTCTGACTGGAACTGCCTGATACAGCATTAGTCATCACAGTAGCAGGGTCGCCATATGATATTATTGTTTTTGATGAATTATTGATCAGTGTGTATTTTCTTTTCTTTTTTTTTTCTGGAAAAAATGGAAATGGCACACATCGTAACACACCAGAACCTCTCTCCCAGCATGCCCAGTTCACCAGTGTAACAGAGAGAGAGATAGACAAGACAAATGGGGCCAGTGCTCTCATTGCCATGAACCCTAACCCTGTGAAAAACCGTAGCAGCCATGCTCCTAATTTAATTACTGTGACTGATCATCAGTGAGACCTAAACTTTGGCCTTAATCTCAGGACATAGAAGTGTCTCTGTGTGTTTGTGTGTGGAGGTTAAAGCATGGGACTGTTCCTCACAATTTTGGTCTCCTCTTGAAAACATTTAATAAGCACCTACAAAACTTCGGCTTCGTATATGAACATTTACATTTTATTTATTTAAGTTAGTCTCATAGTGTTGTAACAGGTAATTTTCCACTGTCTAGAGTGAGAGATTGTGCTACTATCTGCTTGAAACCAGATGTGAGTGATGCACTGGAAATCTTCCACCCCATTCTCCACATCTTCCTCTATAAACCAGTGGTTCTCTGTCTCTGCATCAAATCAAACAGCCAACAAAGCTTTAGACGACCAAAGGTGTCTGCCGCCTCTGCTGCAAGCCCTGATAAGGCGGGTATATCTGAAGTTGTGTTTGCAACTGTACTGAATACATTTCCCCTGACATGGATAAACAATGACACAATGATACATTGTAAGCACATTGTGTACACAGGAATGTGGGCAAAAAGAGGACCGGAATCATGGTGTTGAAGAAAAGCTTGGGAGAAATAATGCAAATTTGATATTTTATTAAAACGGCAGCTTAAGAGTAAGGAAACGTATGCTTAGAAAACGTTTCCAAACGTTTGCGTTGATGTATATACAATATGGTAATATTGACCATATGGTTTAATTTATCATGTTAGGGGCTTGTCACCCTACCTTTTCGAGACAGAAGCTCATTCATTCAAGGTAAGGTGCTAAATCTCAGACAAGAACAGCTCTTTGTGAGAAAGATGATCTGTTGCTTGTAGATAAGTCTATGACGCATCGAAGTATGTCGTAGTAAGTACAGTGTCCTGGGATTTTGAGGTAGATAAGAAATGTATAGAAGGTACGTTGGGTATACAGTTTTGAGGTCTTCAGCTCTGTCAATTTATTTAGTTGCTGCTTTCAGTCAATTTATTTAGTTGCTGCTTTCAAGCATTCTCAAAATAATCACAGATGTTGCTCTATTTTTAAACCAATCAAAACCAGCAAATGCTGTCAGATTTCCTGCCCCCTTTACCTCCATGATGAGGTAATGCAATATGTATAGGGCAGATGGTTATGGTGGGAGGGAGGTTTCTCTAAAACCCTTTACTTATATTCGCCTCTTTGTCACGACAACAGCAGTAACTTGCATAGAGTAGTCAAACTGTCGGGTGAGATGAGTTCAAACGGCTCTCTGCCATCAGGTAGACATGAAATATTCAAGTTAGCTGACCTTCATGTCATTTCTGCTTGAAGAAACCAGCCTTTCTTTTGAGTACAACTGGGGTTTGGACTTGGTTTGTACTGCTCTAAAGGTTAAGACTACAAACATATTTTGGCAGGCCGTTGATGAGTCATTACTTCCATGTACGATTTATAATGCACCACCACTTCACATGGCTATCCTGGTTGTTTTTAAGTGAATACACTTTGTGTCATGTCAGTTAGTGCAAAGATTAGGCAATATAATTATGTAAAGACATAAAATTCAAGTAATTTGTTGTTTCTAGTAGCTTGTTTGTGCTCTACTGCAGTGCTCATGATTTGACTTAAACCAAAACATCAACACTAAGTCCTGTCCACCCTTACCCGCTGTGTGTCTGCATATGTGCGTGTACACATGTACATATCGGTGCATTTGTCTGCATGAGTGCCGTAAACTGCAGCTCATGGTTTAATTTGGGTTTCATGACGCGCGGACACACACGGACACACACGGACACACACACACTGTATGACATCACCAATGAAACCATCACTCCGTCCACTAACGGAGATTGATACTGTTAATTTTTCCGTCCCCTTAGCTGTCTTGATAATCTTTTGAAGGCTACACCTCGTTCCCACACTGTAACACTGATACCCCAGGCTTGCTACGCTATTACTGTCTTTGATTAGAGATGATATTACAGTCAAGTACCTGCAGCCTTTCACACTGTCAAAGCCCTGAGGATTGTCATTATAGTGTTTATATTCTGAATGTAGTGCGGAATCTGTTTGAAATGGGGATTTGCAATGACAACCTCTGCTCTCTTAGTGTAAGCACACACGTGGAAGGCTGAAAATCTTTTCATAGTGAGCTTATTGGACTAATGGAATGACAATGATAGTAACAGTCAAACGCAAACTATACCTTAAGTGTTTGGTCAACATGTCAATGGAAGATTCACTCCTAGTCACAAAATCCAACACTTAAAAACTCCTTTTTAATAATTAGATCAGAAGTTAAATTAGAAGTTAATTGGGCTAGGTTAGGGTCATGTCAATTGTATCTCTCCATATTCATATGTGCAATATTTTTTAAATGCTAAATAATATCTCTCTCTTCCTGACAATCTTTTTCATCTCTTTGTGTTACAGGAGACTCTCCAGCAGCTGGTGATGATGCCTTTACCAAACGTGCTGGTACTGGGCCGGAACCCTTTGTCTGGTAAGTGCCAATGTACTAAACAATACAACCACAACGTTTTAATACTTTGACCAATGCTGTGCAGGTTTTAATTTGAGTGTGCTTGGCCTCTAAACATACGCAAAACTAAAAAGTATTCATATCTGCTCCAGTATACTCCTCTAGTTCAATCACATGAGCAGCAAGCGTGCGTACAGTTCATAAGGAGGACACATGCAATTATGCAGTGCTTTTGTCACTTTAAAATGCAACAATAGACCTCTTTTAATTACCCATTGCTTTGATGTTTTCAAGTGACTTTCTCTCTGGCATTTTGCAGCCACTTCTTTTCTTTGTTTCTCTATGTGCTCGATAATGAGCTGTCTATTTGACCGTCATTCATAACCCACACATTTAAAAATGGACTTGATGGCAGAATTAAAAGGGACTTAACAGAAGAACTTGAAAAATAGACAGATTTATGGTTGGTTGGCTGATTTGTTTCAAGGGGGAAAAAAAACATTTTGGTCACACACACACACACACACACACACAACTGTTGTAATGGGACCCACATTCTTAGCCAAAAGGCCTTTAATGTTAAATATTCAAACTATTGCTCCTAAGAAGGAACATTCGGAGCATTTGATAATATATTGATTCCTTTAACATCACTGGCTGCAATCTGTTCAGGAGGGTAATGAGAGATGGCAGAATTGTAGACCATTTTAAGTAGGGGTGTGCAAAAAAATTGATTCACATTCGTATTGTGATTCAAGCTCTACCGATTCAATATGGATTCATAGAATTCCAAAAATCGATTAATATATATATATTTTTTCTCGTTTTGTAATGGCTTGTATACTATTGTCCTGAAATGAGTTTAGCTCGCCATTCCCATAGATGGCACAGCGTCGGATTTACACTGACGCCTGGGCACTCTTGTTATAATCAAAAGAAGGAGTGCAGCAGAAGTAGTTTAGTCGGCGCAAACAATGGCAAACCTCACAGAATTATTCAACCTGCTCCATCCTCATTTAAGGCGAGAGTTTGGGCACATTTCAGCTTTTATAACCTCGAGGGGAAGATGTAACTCGATAGGAATCATGCTATTTGCAGGCTTTGCAAAGCGAAAGCATTTTGGAAACACTACAAACTTGAGAACTCACATGGTACGCCATCACCCAGAGATTAACATTAAAGACGTGGACGAACAACAACCTAAACTACCTCCTCCTAAGGTGCCAGTCAACCAAGTCAAGCCACTCTCTTTCAATGCTCTAAACTCCAAACTCTGAACGAAAAGCTCTTTTTATTTAAGTTTTATTTTATTTATTTATTTTATACTTATACTATACTACTATAAATGTATTTGAAAGCTGGCCAAAGCTTGGCACTTTGCAGTTTTCAGCTGCAAAAGATTTTATTGTTGTATGAAGACATATAAAGTAATATCAAACTACATTTAATTTGTTTCTTTTCTTTTAAATTGTATGCAATCACATGGGAAAAGTAACTACATTTACATCCTGTGAATCAGTTATATTTTTTTTAAAATCGAGAATCGTTTTTGAACCGAAAATCGATTTTTGAATCGAATCGTGAGTCTAAAAATCGATATCGAATCGTGACATTTTCTGAATCGTGCACCCCTAATTTTAAGTGCAATCTCATACAGTGGAAAGAGACAAATGACTTATTGTTTGGGGTTGAATGTTGCTGTTTACCCAAATATGTCCTTTATTATAATAGCCCTATACAGACCACTGTCTTCTGACAGCATGTTTCATGCATACCATTCTCAAAGAATGTGATTATAAGAAGGAGATGATTCTCACGGGTGACTCTAAGATAAATTTGGGGGAACAAAACATGCATGAAAAAACAGTATTACAAAGTAATTCCTAAGAGTGAGAAGCATAACTATACTTCTGCCATTAGTCAAATTGAATGGTCCAATTTGCTAAACAGTAACTGGCTTTAAAACGTTGTTGACAGGGCTTAATAGCTTCACTATGTCCTCTTTATAAGAACAGTTAAACGTAAACCACAACATTTACTTCTTTGCCATGGCTTAATGAAGATCTAAAAAGAGAGAAGTCTAGAGCTTTCTTGTATCTAGTGTTGCATTCATTTAACCATTTTACAGCAAAATCTTTGACCTGCTGAACCTAGCTATTTGATATGTCTGATCAGCCGTAGTGCAGTGTCGTGTTGGCATTTCATTCAGCTTGACCTCTGTAGCCTGAACTGCTATTTGATATTCCAATGTGATCTTGATGATCTTGATGAAGCCACTGAGGAGCGTAGATAACTAGGAGAAGGCCGTCATTTTAGATCATGGTAGGCTAGCTGTGGAAATGAAAGGTTTGTATGGATAAAAAAAGAACTATGTGATGAAAAAATGCTTCCTGCCTCTCAGCCTGTATAGATCAATTATTGACACAATAGCCCCCACTGGAAAACTTTTGCTAAAACCACTTCAAGGCCTTTGGATTGGTTGTTTTGACTTTTGGAAAAGAGTGCTCACAGATTCATAGCCTTTTGTGTGCACCTCTTCAAATGTAATCAGCAGCTCTTAAAAGTGAATTGTTTCCAGCCTCAGCTGGCAGAGCATGTTGATATTTGTACCTTTTATTGTTAAGCAGATGAAAAGGCTTCTTAATCCCTGTCCTCCCTCAGCTGCCTTTGTCACACTTTCACCACAGCCATTGCTGTTATTTTTGGCTTTTCATCACTTTTCAATGGTCACAGTTACCTCTTTAATTTTCATACGGCCCCACAAGGATGAAGGGTAAATAAACGAACAATAGCAGACTGCAGTGAGTACACACACTGTTGTGTTTGACTGGGTTTCTGTTTCATGCAATGATAACATGGTTGTTACTTTACCTTAGCGATAAAACATATACCACTGCTCTGCAAAATACACAGTAAAAACAGGTTTTTATAAGCGTTTTTGAATGGGTTATTCTAAGTATTTGTTATACTACTAGTGATAACGACCATCGGCAGCATACTCCATAACTCCTAAACCACTTTGTTTTGGCGATAGAATTGAATTAATTCCTCTCAGTGCTGCTTTCCATAATAACCCAGTCTAGCAATTTTGAAGCCAATAGGAAATCTTTCATGAAACTCCCAAAATAATGTTGAATGTTTGGATTTCGAAGCAGTGCATTTCTGAAGATCTACTGTGCGTACAGCAACTTGAAAATCTTCCAGATCTACTGCGTTACACAACAGCCTTACACATGTCTGAAGTGAATATTAAGTCGACCCAACACAGACGAGAGTGGAGGGCAGCTCCAGGCAAGTGGTTCAGAGCAGGCAGAAAGCATTAGACAGCATTCCTCAGGGTTTCTTTTGCCCTTTACCCTTTGGCTTGTCAGATAATCAGTCAGTCAGACCAGCGGTGGCTATGAGGTCTGGCTCTCTGGCTCAGCGGCTGCCAGCTGAAAGTCATTGGCCATGTGGCTTTTATTATGCTCTCATTAGGGGGCAGGGAACAACTCTGCATGTGTGTGTGAGTGCGTGCACGTGTGTATGTGTTTAGTTGGTGGATGGGGGAGGGGTGTCTTCAAAACAGTGAACAGTGGGAATGCACTGTACTACCCCCCCAGGCTCTGATTTACCTTAGTCTGCCTTGTATACATGCACACTGAGATGCACAGGCGCACACGCACTTAGCATGTCCTTTGTTTTTGTCTTAAAGCCTGTGAATTTTTAAGCGGTGATCTGTTATGATCTTCTGAAAACTTAAGTCCTTCCCTCTCACCCCAAAATGTCAGATGTTGGTCTGTAGTCTCTTGCAGACTACAAAAAGACTACAAAAACCTCATATCCTCTGTCTAGTACTACTGACGGAGAACACTGCACAGTTGACAGATTGCCATATGCAAATCTCAGATGCAATCTAGATTTTTGTTTATCTTTTTCTAAATATAAATACATTTAAGCATAAATATGGCCAAACATCAAATCAAAATGTAGTTTTAGATAAACACAATGAGCATGAATAATTTTAAATGGTAGTAACAAGTAACCGGACACAAGACAACTGTTGACAGCTGACGGAAAGCATTAACTGAGGGGCTTGACAGTTGTGTATATGCAAAGGAGTAACTTCTCTAGTAAAAAATAGCAGGCCTGACTTTTTTCAGAACTAAACGGTGTTCCATGCAGGCGTATGTTTTGTGTGTGTTTATACAGTCTGTGTTCACAGTGTCCATTGTCTCCATAAGAAAGAATAGAATAGACAGAATTATTTGTGTGTACGAAGATGTAGCCAAAAGTGCTGGGATGACTAAGTCATGAGACTGAAACAATGAATATAAACAGGAGAAAATGCCAATTTGACCAATATGTTTTTTTTTTTTGTATTTTATCATTTTTCTTTGTTATGCTCATCTTTAGCTGGTTGTATAAAGGCAGACTGTGTGTTGCTCATGACACTGACCTCAGCTCCGGGCTGTCTGTCTTTGTTGTCACTTAACACTCTATTTGTCTTATGAAGCACAAATGCCCTGAAATAATCCGAAAACAAGGTTCAGCCAACTCTGTCCTCTGCTCCAGTGAGATGGGCTGAATATACTCTGGCATGCTGTCAAAGCAATATCAGATTGCTTGTACCAGTTTCACCACTGATGTGCAAGTCATCGGGTCCTCAATGACTCTTTCATCATGGAAGAAGAGAGGGTTGAAGCAGTTGATTGCACAAAATGTACACAGCCACACATTTGTTTTAGTTTTTTATTCACTCACATCCTCACACAGAAACAATGGCATTGCAGGAAGAAGGGTTAGTCACTGTCCGTTTGACCTCTTGTTTCCTGCTGGGAGGATAAGGCAGGGAGGAGGGACAGGAGGTGAAAAAGGATGCCTAGATGAGTGAATGCAAACACTCAGGAGGCGCAGATGAATTGTAACAATGTTGAAGGAAGGAAGGAAGGAAGGAAGGAAGGAAGGAAGGAAGGGTGGGTGGGTGGGTGGATGTGTTTTGCTGAGAATAAATGGATGAAATGAGTGTGTAAAAGGGGAGGAAGAGAGGTAGGGAGAAAAGATGCGGCTAGCAGAGAGGCTGGTGCGTCTCCTTGAAGCCTCCTTTCTGCTGCTGCTGGAGAGAGATTTCTTTTTTCTATTTTCAGCCTTGCCTCTTTGCCTTCCTCCTGCTCTTTCTCTCTCTTGGTTTCTCTATTTCTATATCCATCCCTTGTGTTTGTGTTGCTTGTGCGCTGTGGTGCTTTCCCTTTTTTGCCTCTTTTCCTTTCATCTCTCCCTCTTACCGTTTCTCCCTCTTGTTCCCCCTCTCTAGCTGTATAAATTATTTATCCTATGAAGGTCCTTATCTTTTCTACGTTGCTTCAGTAGATTTGCTGAGCTAAATCCCTTCCCTGACTCGAATAGGTTCCTATGGCTCTAATAGTGTACCATTAAGCCCTTCAGCTGCGAGCGAGAATTAAGTTTTATCTACCGTCATCCTTTCAGGCCCAAATTTGCTCAAATTATCTCTCTATATGCTTAATAT
Source organism: Sander vitreus (assembly GCF_031162955.1). Taxonomy (NCBI): domain Eukaryota; kingdom Metazoa; phylum Chordata; class Actinopteri; order Perciformes; family Percidae; genus Sander; species Sander vitreus. The sequence continues at coordinate 23,251,291 of NC_135871.1, forward strand.
GTCTTTTTATATCATGAATGCAGGTGCTAATGAGGAATTGTACAAAACAGTGAAAAATTCTAAAGTGGATAGATAAAATGCAAGAAACTCAGTCTTCAATTGAGTTTTTCCAACAGTGTCCCAGTTAACAACCACAAAGCCATGTAATTCATGTCTCGGTGCTACTTTTTACAATCAGTCCTCTGCAGTTAGTGCAAGTTAGTTATGGCGGTTGCAGGAGTGGACCTCATTAAGATGCACTATGCTTTAAAATAAGTAGTTTGACGTCTGACCACGGTGGAAGGCATTTATAGTTTAAAACAGCCACACTCAAAGTCTGCGTCCTAGAGAGGAGTGAGATGCGATAATTCTGGGGATTTTATATTCAGCCATTCATAGCGTTGCACTCGGTTGTACACACATAAGGTTTATTTGTGATGTCCTACTCATCTACTGGAACGTTTGTCTGAGGCCTAGCAAAAACAAAATTCACCATATTTCCTTGGCTGCAGTACAGAACAAATATAATTACAGCTGAATTTCCATATCACGATGGACAAATCCAAACATTATAGTCCTTAGTCCTAATCACATGGAGTGGAAAAAGACTGCTGCATAGCCTCAGTTTTCCACCAGCTGTAAGGCAAAATAACATGCTGTGACATCACTGATTGGGCCATGGCCAAAAGTACAACATTCAAAGTTTCAGTGTAGAGAGCAGCGCAGCAGCAGGTTTCTTTCCCTTATCAGTGTTGGTTTGTCCTTTTAAACTCCTGGTTTGGACCTATGATCAAGTATTAACTGTCAGGAGTATATTTAGGGTCCAACACCTAAAAGATTATGATTTAACTTGCCACATCGTGACCACATGGAGGTCTCGATTGCTAAAGAACACATTGACGTGTGTCTCTCCATTGATTCAAGAGGAATGAGAGAAGGGAGATTGATTTGGGTGGAGGATTCTGTAAAATTGATGGATAGCTCCTCTGTATTAGCATACTAAGCTTTCCCAAAGGAACAGCCTGGTCGTCTGTTTGCCGCTCACTAAATTGGTGCTTTACACAGACTGATCTGACTCCTTTCTCCAGCATTTGTGATAATGTTGAGAAGTAGTTTTATTCATCTCATTTGATTTTCATTTAAAATCATTTGGAAAGTCCAACAAAGCATAAAGTCATGGATCAAAATTGTCTTCCAGTACGCCAGCCATTTAGCTGTTCTGTTGTGATGATTGGTCCATTAAACTGAGAGACCACCCTACACACAAAACATGCTGTCACTAAGCTGGATTTATTATTATTGGAGCCGGACAGTGTTAGCACTCACTGCCCCCCGGGCAACATGATGAGCTGGCTTATCACACACACCCACACCCTGCTCCAAATGGGTAACACACAGTCCTAGTATAGACACAACTTGCATATACCATACCACTTAGTCAGTGTAACACACACACAGGCACCACCTGGTTTACTACTGTTCAGCAACAAATCCCACAGATGAGCGCAGACCTGTTGAGCATGCTTGCAGCTGTTTGTGGGTTTCAGTGGTGTCTGCCAATATGTCTTAACATGTGGAAGAGAACTGTAAGTTCATCCTGCCAGATCTATACACTGTGGAAAACTTTGTGGCACTGTTACTAGAGGGATGGGGTTTTATTAGGGGGAAATTGTAACAACCTAGGAATTTAAGTTAATTGGTATGCCTAAGTAAATGTGGGATAGATGGATGATTTTTCCAAGGTGGCACCTCAAATGTGACCTACTACCTTTTTTTTTTTTTTTATTTGTTGGAAAATACATTTGAACAGAGCAGGCGCATGAGTAAGACCCCGCCTGCCTAGAAGTCACCTGCTATATAATTGTATAGCTCTTACTGAAAAAAATGACAATGTTTAATTACAAAGCACTTTGTAAGACTTCATTGTAAAGAAGGGCTTTACAAATGTAATCAAGTCAGTTATTTCCCTTCATCAATCACCAGATCTCTCATTTTGCGGTAAAGTGCTTGAGGCAAAGGTTTCTACTGCTATCAATAAAACCATTAATATAATTTATTCATTAACCTCCGTGTGTTTGGACTCCTTCTTAAACCACAAAATCTGATTGAACAGAATGTCAGACAAGACAAAACGGAAACAAGACTACATTTAATGATGGCAAATTGTTTGTTTTGACAGTCATTTTGTCTCATGCAGACATACTTTAAGTGGTTTGGCTGTAGTCATAATACTCTCTATCTTTGTGTTTTGTTTTCTTTAGAGCAAGGCCTGGAGGAGATGAAAAAACTGTTGCTGCTGCTACTAGGCTGTGCTGTCCAGGTAAGAGCACAGTTTAGTCCACTTAAACAGCTGCACACTTCGCATATGTGTATGTAATTCCGGTTTCAAGGAATAAGAACCACGCAAGTTCATAATCGATGGCAATGGAATTCTGAGAGACATTTTGTGCCTGTGATTCCTGATTTGAAAATATCAATACTATAAAGGATCCCACCCCATGATCTTGTATCATGTTGTGAAGGTTTTCAACTGAGCTGAAATCTTCATTACTTGTATTGGCCATCTCGTAGCAATTTTAATTCCAAAGTTGTCTCCATTTGGTTCAGCCTCCCCTGATTACAGCCATTTGCTATCTTTGATAAAATGAATTATCTCTAACTATATCATACAGCGAATGCTTTGTTTTTTGGCCAGTGGGCAAGGGGTATTACAAACAATTATAGCCACTTACATCTGGCTTTTGTCTGCAGTGGGGAAGGTTACAATCAGCATTCACTCCCGGGGGAAATGACTCTGCAGTAGGCAGGGGTATTTACCGGCTACAGCTCTGATCGGCAGTGATGGCAACAGACACCCGGGTGGACACGCTAATCGTCCTTACAGCTTACATCCAGTGCAAAGAGAGGAACATGGTCTTTGTCTGATCTCTTTAACATTACAAAATGTCTTTCTCCATTTCTTCTCCCTCCCTCCATCGTCTGTTTACAGTGCGAGAAGAAGGAAGAGTACATTGAGTGTATCCAGACTCTGGACTTTGACACCAAAGCTGCCATAGCATCCCACATCCAAGAGGTATTTCTTCTCCATAGAAAACAAAACTGGAGAGAATTAAGATCTTTAACCTCCTAGACCTCCTTTTAGCTCAATTACCACTCATCTTATGGACAATATGCTAATAGTGGAATAATGAATTGATAAATGTACCAGTCTGACAAGGTGTTATGAATGCAAAATTTGAAGGCATCTTTGAACAGCATTTTGTTCTCTACATCAGGGGACAAAATCTTGTTGTTGATGGTATTATGTTGATTTTAGGTGACTCATAATCAGGAGAACGTAGTGGACATGCAGTGGTTGGAAAGTGGGGAAATGCCTCCTGAGGACCTGGACAGCCTCTCCAGAAATCTGGCTTTTCACCTCAAACGCCTGGTGGATGAGAGGGACACACAGCTGGAGGTAATGACATGTGGATGAAGATTGTTACAGCTTTAAAGTGCCCATATTATGAAAAAAAAACCCACTTTTTCTGGGATTTGGGGTGTTCTTTTGTGTCTCTGGTGCTTCCACACACATACAAACTTTGAAAAAAATCCATCCATGCTGTTTTGAGTGAGATACAGTTTCTGAAATGTGTCCTGCCTTCAGTCTCCGGGTGAGCTGTTCAAAATCGGCACGGCTTGTGACGTCACAAGCCGAAACGAGCTGGCTAACCGCAACCATTAGCTCGTAGCGTTAGCATGCTACCTCGTTCTCAATAGCAAAGCACTGCTACAACACACACAAGTTCGCCATAATCTACAAAAGAACTACTTACATGCGCGCCCTCATTTAGAAGTCTCCCAGCTAATCCTGCCTTGTAACTGACCGAAGTTGGAGAAACAGCCTCTCTTTTACTGTCTATGGAGCTAGCTAGCTGACAGGATCTACATCTGAGCTACTGCGCATGTGCGAGTGCAATCAAAGATAGTACAGAAGAAGAAAAGAGGTCTCACTCTGTAGCTAAAACAGAGAGCAGATGAAAAGAGGAGCTGCAGCAGTGAGAGAGAGAGCTGTGCAGTACAACAAAAATATGGTGTTTTTTTGAAAATTAAACCATGTAAACCTATTCTGGTACAACCTTAAAATACAATTATGAACCTGAAAATGAGCATAATATGGGTGCTTTAAGCCTTGTCGGAAATTCTTTTTATTTTCTAAAGCAACATCCAAACAGCAATAAACAAAGCAGCGCAAAGCACAACTAGGAGACGGTGGAATATTTTGTTTTTATATTCTCTTTCTATAGTTGTGTGTGGGGGGGGGGTTGTCATGAGCAGATGCGTGTTTGTAGATGTTTGTTACAGTTCTATGAACAGAACTTTGCTGAAAATGATAGGCTACTTGTAGTCAGCACTATGTGGAAACTTTTTTGCCGTTACCACAAGAGAGCAGCCTCAGGAAGGAAAGGTTGAAACACTCTCTCTGTGTGTGTGTGTGTGTGTGTGTGTGTGTGTGTGTGTGTGTGTGTGTGTGTGTGTGTGTGTGTGTGTGTGTGTGTGTGTGTGTGTGTGTGTGTGTGTGTGTGTGTTCGTGTTCGTGTTCCCTACCCATAGGGTGCAGATGCCCACAACTGATATAGCCGATCCTGTTGTGTTTGTGTGTGTCAGGGGTTCTAATAGCCTCCAGATTATCACTGTGTAGTCCAGCTGCTCTCAATTAAAGTCCCATTTCCTATCATGGGCAGTAGATCAAAATAGGCTGTGCGGGACTGTGGATGTACTTTTTGCCCTAATGCGTGTGTTCTAGTTTTGCATGGTGGGGGTGCTATGGGTGGATCCATGGATCTACTCTCCTCTTTTCATCTAGTCCATGCTAGTACAATTGTTGAATCCTACTTCTAACTTTGCCATTGTAGGAAAAAGCAACACTAGTTCTGTACAGATTCCCCCAAATACAGATCCAAAAATGATTTTCCTGTTTTAAGACGTTTTGTAGTGTGTTTTTTTTTTTTCCTGAGTCTGGCTTTGTTAGCTCACACAACCTGACTTCTATTAATGGGCTTTTGTACTCATATACACAGCTAGAAATCTCACTGCCTGATCTCTCCCCCCATGCAGACTATAGTGGAGTTAACCCAGGAGAGAGACTGTGTGCAGCTGTCTCCACTGGCTCCCTGTCCGACCCAGTCTCCTGGTGACTCCCCCAGTATCAGGAGGACCGAAAGCCGACAGCACCTCTCAGTGGAGTTGGCTGATGCCAAGGCCAAGATCAGACGCCTTCGACAGGAACTGTGAGTGCCACGTCCTTATCATTATAAAACATACTGAAATTGGGCAAAAGGGGACAGAATGCAGAAAAACCAGAACTATACCTCCATAGTTGGCCATAGACAAGCTCAAGAACTACATACAAAAAGGTAATTTTCTGGAATAAGACTGTAACTATTTACCCTAATCTTGTTTGCTACTGTAGTTGCCATTTGTGCTTCTTTTACTGCCATCTGTTTCAATCTAATTTGGGAACTCAAAGTCTGATATCGTCATTGGCAGTTCCATGGTTTTTAAATCAACGGGAATCAAGGCTTCTGTCATCAGTGTTCTGAAAATACAGTTTACAGTGTCTATACACCCTGGTTATGAAATTTCTTTAACCATGAGTTTGAAGAGTTGTGTTCCATAATTTGTAAATTTAAAGTTCTAATATATGGACTGCAGAGTTTCCCTTATAATTGTACAGTGAACCCCCGCCAGCCCAGCTAAATGTTTAAAAAAAAAAAGTCAAACAAAATCATTATGGTCCTGACGGGAACTCACTGAGTGTGTGCTCTTAGTTGTTATTGGACACACACAGAACCCAGGAGAGCCTCACACCACATCCCATCACTCTCTCAAACCTTGGTGAGGCCTTTTAAATTGTGCCTATGAATAATAGAGCTTCCTTTTTTAAAGTGCAATAATCCCTTTCCAGACAAAGGCTTAATGGTCAACACGGCTCAGTTAGAAGAAAGGGAGCACATTCTGACAAGGGGAAGTATTTAAATGTTGCACAAACATTACATCTGATCAAAAAAGACCGGCTGGCGTCATGAGGTCGGTCTCGATCCTGAATGCTTTGATAGAAACTGTTTTGTAAGAAGGTTAAGAGGTGTTGCGAACTTCATAGTCTATTCTTCTTGTATTTTAATGATGGTCTGCATCCATCCATTACCCGACCCCGGATAAGCGGATGAAGATGGATGGATGGATGGATGGATGGATGGATGGTCGGTCTGCATCAGGTCAGATAATGTGTAATTCTTTCTTCATGGGAATAATTTGCGTGCTTGAGTGGATCTGATTTCCAGACGAGAAGACTATTCATCACCGTAGTAGTAGTAGTAGTCGTCATCTATGCTACTTTTAGCTCCTAGTGATCCTAATCATTTGGAAAAGGCCTTAGGTCATATTTGAATGTGGTATCATTCTGCCCCTTTATTTTGCAGTAGATATTGTTCTGTCTCCTTTGACCAATAGGGTTAGGGTTAGGCAGTGGCATGTGTGAGGGCTTAATGCAAACAACTATTGATTATAACTCAGAATTGAGTTCAGGTCACTCTCTGCTTGGTCATATGAAAAGAGGGAAAAGCATCTCTCCTTGAGTGAGCCTAAATTCATTTATTGTAGTACTTGTGCTGAACAGGTCTGACATTCATCACTGTAGACATCGCCCTTATACTTCTTTGACCTATATTATGACGATTTCGTCATTAGATCTAAATAGGGCTACAGAGCAACACCTGACTGGTCAATGAGTTATTGTGTTTGTTGGTTGCCATAGTATTATTTACTTGTTGCTGTGAATGAGAAGGGACAAAAAGGGCTTGATGGCAGTCCGAGCTGATGTGGTCTGGTCATATGATTGCAGTTTCTTCTCCAAGGCAGAATAGGAGTGTGTTTGAGTCTGGGTGCATGCACATGCACAGATATTGTCTCTGCATACAAATATGTGTGTAGATCAGAGCCGGGGATTATGGTTCAATGTTCCCACAGTGGTTTGTTTGTTAATGTTTCTGTTAAAGTTACCGAGTCTTGGCTGCTTCTCCTCCTCCTGTTCAAGCTCAGACACACATTGCATTTATATATGGAACACATTTAGAGTCATATTAGAGCTGCTTTTCCTTAGTGAGTCTTTACTGAAATCCTTGGTAAAAGATATATCTGCCTCTAAACGTCTCTTATTGGCTTTACTTATAGATATATTGTATCTGGGTTTTTTTTCAGCACAGTCAGGGATATTTCGCAACATAATTCTAGCAATGGCAAATCTTCACCCATTAACCGTTACTAATGTCCGGGTTTGGGGTCAACTAGTATATGCAACTTGAATGCCAGTAGATCATTAACAGCTACAAATCCTAACTAACTCAGTGAGATGAATGGCAGGAATGTTCTGTAATGCTGGAATTGGTTACAACCAAACTTAATGTGCACATTTTGTTGTAGACTGATTATTAGTATTTTAAACCAGTCCGCTGTATTGTAATCCTCACTTAACCAACACATGTTTCTGCAGGACTAATTAAGACATTATAAACATTATTTGTTTATTGTAGAAAACACTAATTTTATTGTAGGTAAGGGAATTTTTTCATTCGTCATTTTTGATGATGTTCATTTTTACTTTATTTACTGAGGAGTACAGTTACATCCCAATGTTCCCTGACATACTATTATAGTTAAACAGTTCAAAATATTACAGAGGAAATGTTTGGTAATGTTTATCACAAAAGCTGGGTTTATATATACAGCACATAAGTATCGGGGGGGGATGTTGTGTAGACAAATGTGAGCTACTTCCAGGTATAATATAATATTTGCTGTTGATGTGATATTCAATAGCTTACAACAGAATTCATTGTTGTAACTTCATATTTAATGTATATGTACGAGTATTAAAATGCTTTGTGGTGGTTCCCAGAAAGACAAGGATCTGTTTTTGAATAGGGCAAAGATTTAGGGTTACAAAAAATATTAAGATTAGCGTAAGCAGGGTACGAGTTAGACATGTACTAGACTAGGAATAAAGGTTGCATTTGTTTCTTGGCTTTTCAAATATAGCCGTGCATACAAGGCATGTTAAACCATTAACATAAGCAGCAGAGCCAGCTGCATCCATAATATGAGCCCAAAACTAATCTGCCATGCTAGAGTTGACAGGTGTTTTAGAAAAGGGGAGTTGCATGGGGACGGGAGGGGCTGCAGGAGGTGAAGGGGGTTGACTGATGAAACAAACACAAAATGGGTAAAGTAACATCGGGCCTGCATATCGACTACAGCTTCCCAAGCTGTGGGAGGAAGGAGGATATAAATGAAAGAAAAGAAGATGAAAATAAGGGTGCCTTTTTTCTTATTGAGATGCACCCAGAGTCTCCAGAGAGCTGTAATCAAATAGGCCATCAGATGTTCAGTGGAGCAGTTTCATGCAGAGACACACACACACACACACACACACACACGCACACGCACAAACACAAACAGAACAGCATCTTAGGAATGCAGTCGTTTTCCTTCAAAGCAGTTTGATTCTCCCTCTATGGTAGGAGCCTGTAGAATTTATACACACACACACACACACACACACACACACACACACACACACACAAATGCACATAGACAGCAAATGTCAGGTTGCTCTATTTTGCTGTCACCTAAACAAATGGATTCAATTCAGGATTGTGTTAGATAGCAGATAGCAAGACCCTACTATTGAGAGTGAAAGAATGACATTTAATTCTGTTTTGTATCACTTGCACAACCAAAACTTTATTCTCTCCTTTTCTGATCTTATGTGTTGTGGAGGTTTCTCCAGAATAGGGTTTGCGCCTTAGGGGGCAGATTTGCATATATTTATCCCTGAAGGTAGTCACAGGGTACTATCTTTTCTTCAGTTGTTTTTAACTGCTGTCTTTCCCCTTTCTGTTTGTCATTGTGTGTTATGCCGAGTGTGATGTCCAACAGAAGGAGGTTGTTTATTCGTAGCCAAATTCAAGGCAGGACACAAAAGACCTGTGTCCTGAGTCCTGACCACCACAGTTCGGACTCCGGACACAATAGCCTATTTTTACATAAGAAAATGGGTTGGTGGGTTTATTGATGGCTTGAAATCAACATTTGAGTTGCTGATTTTTATAACTTGCTTATGATGCCTAATGGAAAGTTGCGTTTGCTATGTTTTAATGCTGACTCAATGGCCTCCAAATAGTAAATATTTTTTTTTTTTAATAATTTTTAAAAATATTTTTAGTTGAGCCTTTAGTTCACACTTTAGTCTATGTAACCCAGTTTAAAAAGGATGCTAAAACTGTATACTCTTGCATGATTAATAGCAATCATTTACTGAAACAGGTCAAACTATTAGCAAAATGCCAAACTACAGACACTATTGTGCAACTATGTCAATAGGTTGCTATCATTAAATGATTTAGCTGCAAGTTAAAGGACTAAAGGACTGTCCTTGTCTGAATTAGTACGCACACATGCATGCACACTTAAAAAAAAAAAAAAAAAAAAAAGATTTGCAGTGTAACTCTTAATCACACAAGCAGAGACATGTAACATATTTGTCTTGCTGTTTTGCTGCAGAGAAATATGTATATTACTCTACCTCCTGGCATTCTTTCTGTCCTTTCTTTCTGTACATCCTCTGACCTTTTTTTCCATTTTCTCCTCCTTCTTTTTTTTTTTCTCCCTCCCTGCCTTTTTTTTTTCAGAGAGGAGAAGAGTGAGCAGCTTTTGGACACCAGGCAGGAGCTTGAGAACATGGAAGTGGAGCTCAAAAGGCTTCAGCAAGAGGTAACGCAACAAGTCACAGCGATCCTCACTCCTCCACAACACGGAAACATTCATATGACATCATCTCCCCTTCACCTGCTGCTCCCTCCTCTTTAAGTACATTGGTTCTGCAGTGCTGCCACGCTTTAATCAGCTAGCTAGTGACTTAGCTCATTAAAGGCTATTACAGCTATTTTTAGTTGAGCAACAGGCTCACATGGCTTTTGATTTGGAGTGGGCGGCAGGCTGGCTGGCTGGCTGGCTAACAAATGATGCTGTAAACAAGGTGGATGAGTTCACAGCATGGTGGATGTGTGTGCGTGTATGCATGCTTGTGATAATTGATAGTGTGGATAGAGTTTGTTCAGTTCTTTATCTGTTTATGTAACAGACAAGACTTAGGCTGTTGGTTATTCATAGATAATCTACTAGTCCTACAAGATTAAAGTCCACTGACGTTAAAACATCTGTAGCTTTTGATTCATGATTGTATATCCGTTTACATACTTTGTTCTTGCGAGTCCTCACTTATCCATACACTTGTACATATGCATATCCACGTATTCATGCTCTATATTTTGCTGTCAACTCCTGCAGAGCTACCAGTTACTGTCGGACGCTCGGTCGGCTCGGGCCTACCGTGATGAGCTGGACGCACTCAGAGAGAAAGCAATCCGTGTCGACAAACTGGAGAGCGAGCTGAGCCGATACAAGGAGAGACTTCACGACATTGAGTTTTACAAGGCCAGAGTCGAGGTACACAACTGACGACACAGAGCATTACTTCAATCCATGAAGACAATGTTCCTTAAAGGACACCCCCAGGATACTCTGGCATCATGTAGCTGACATTAAAGGAACCAGCTATTCCTTGAAACATAAACAAGTCTTAATTATAATAATAGTTCAGACTGGCCATGTTATGAACAGCATGCAAGCAACATGTGACCAATATGCTGATGTGGTGGTTTCGTAGGAGCTGAAGGAGGACAACCAGGTCCTCTTGGAGACTAAGAGCATGTTGGAGGAGCAGCTGGATGCTAGCCGTACCCGCTCCGACAAACTGCACCTCCTGGAGAAAGAGAGTCTGCAACTGAAATCCAAGATCCACGACCTAGAGATGGTGAGATGACCGGTTTATAGATCAGTGTGATTGTGTTGGAGCTAGACAAGCTGGGGTTAAAATAAAAAAATTGGGGTCAGTAGGAGGGGTTAAAAAAGAAAAAAAAGGTAAAATGGACAGGGGCAGTAATTTCAGCTGTCGTGTGTTCATCATTTGTTTATCTATATCTCTCTGTTATCCCCAGGAGCGGGACATGGACCGTAAGCGTATGGAGGAGCTGTTGGAGGAGAACCTTGTGCTTGAGATGGCCCAGAAACAGAGCATGGATGAGTCCCTGCACCTGGGCTGGGAGCTGGAGCAACTATCCAAGACACCAGATCTGACTGAAGGTAAGAAGAAGATGGAGCCATGGATCTTTCAAAAAGCAGAGAACGAGAAAAAGTTTCTGTATGTTGACCGAAAGTAAAAAAAAAGAAATGGAACTAATAGGAGTGTTAAGGAAAGCAAAGAACAGGACATGGAGTTAAAATATCATCTGACAGTCATCAGAGTTTAACAGGTTGAAGACTTCAGATGGCCAACACACCAGGTTTTGCTTATTGGCTCTTGACCCTGGCATCATCCCCATGGCGCTTCTGCATTTGCCAGCCTCCACTGTGTTTTTCTTTCCATTTTAAGTCCTGTAATTATATTCAGTGGCTCTTGGAGGATAATCTGTGTGTTTGGATTATAAAAGCTGTTAAGAGGTTTAACTAGCCAGGGATCTGGATAAAGACTTTGTGTTGTGTGTTTGTTAAAATGACACTTTAAAAGCTTTAAGACATGTGAGGTTAGACCCTTGGGCTTTGTGTTCATTTTTTGATGGATTTATTTCTCTGTGGTTTAGACTTGGAACACCAAACGTCTAAACAGAACTTTGATTTATTTGTTAGTATTTGTTAAACCATTGATGTATAATCCAAATCTTCTTGCTGTCATTGAATTAGCCCCTCAGAAGTCTCTGGGCGAGGAGGTGAATGAGCTGACCTCGAGCCGCCTGTTGAAGCTGGAGAAAGACAACCAGACCCTGCTGAAGACTGTAGAGGAGCTCAGAGGAGCAGCCAGTCAGGACACCGTGACAAAGCTGGCCAAAGTCATCCAGGAAAACCAGAGACTGAACCAGAAAGTAAGCAGGGGACTATGTATTTAAGTGTTTTTTTTTCTTTTCTGGTTGGGTAAGGGTTAGGTTAGTCTTGCATTGCCTAGTCTCGCTTTGCAAGACCCTCCTCCCAAAGTGCGCTGAAGGAGGGTCTGGCCACTCCACATAGCATTCGGGGACGGGAGGAAAACGTGCTCTGTTCAATGGCATTTCTTTAAACCAATCAGAATCGTCATGGGCGGCGCTAAACTCCGCACAGAGCCGCTGCAAAATAGTCGTTCGAGAGAAAACTCAGATTGGACAGATAGTCTAGCTAGCCGTCTCAATTTACCATGCAGAGATCTGAGGAGCAGTTAACCATAGTCCTCATAAATCCACAGAATTTAAAATTTCAACACAAAGAAAGCGGAAGGAAAAGGAAAATGCATGCAGCCGGCGGAATTTCCTGCAGCACCGGAGCAATCTCGGAAGTGGAACGTCGTGGATATAGACTAGGGTTAGGTTGACCGTTTTTCTTCGAGAGAAACATACCTATTACGTACAATGGAAAAATTACACACACAGATATACTCTTCTAACATTTCCTCATCTCTTAAATGCCTTTCCGTATATTATTATTATTATTATTATTAAAATATATCTATCTATCTATCTATCTATCTATAAAATAATTAGATTATTTCCAATACTATTCATTTTTTTAAATGAATGTGAACTCTTAGTTATTTTCAAGGATTTTTTCTAAAAGTGTTTCACTTTGCATCCTCGGTTGGAATTGCAGTTTAATTTTCTGCCCCTCATCAGGGTCACCACCAATATTAGCATACAGGACCAGCACTCCCACATACATGATAAATCACCTTAACACTTTAGGCCTTTTCACACAGTGAAAAATAAAAGGAGAGAGTATAAAGAGAGGGGGGGATAGGAGGATGAAAGCAAAGCTGTAAATCCAGTCAGCCCTGCATTGCCTTTTCTTTTCCAGTCTTTGACACCCGAATGCCCCTCGCTAAGAGAAGTCTCACAGCTATTTTCAGAAACCTAAGCCTCTTTCTGTGCTCTCTGAATAAAAAGCATAAAATTGTGTTTTTCTCTCACAAAGGGAAAATCGAGAGTGAGAAATGTATTTTCGAGTGACTTGAGCTCTAGAGCCAAAACACATTTAAATGTGAATACAGCTCCTGGGAGACTGGAACAACAGAAATGGGCTCATATAGTGCGTATTTGTTTGAGTGTGTGCGTACGTGAACTTGTGTGTGGTTGTCTGCAGAGTTGTGAAAGAATGAGGCGATATTATCGTTTGTATCATGGATCAATATTGCACCGGCTTCTTTGTGACTGGGAATCACGTGTACAATATTTTACGGTCATTACTGAGCCATCATTACTGTTTTGTCATGAACACCAACCAGAACATTGAAACCCAGTTAGATAGCGCATCTTCATAAAATCATTGTTTACAGTTGGAGCAGCTGGGGAGCGAACTGACAGCAGACAGAGAGTCGCTCCTTAGCGCTGAATCACTCAGTACTGACCTGATGAAGGAGAAGGCTTTACTGGAGAAGACTCTGGAAACACTCAGAGAAAACTCTGAGAGACAGGTACACACAAACACACACGCATACAGATTTAATTTGGGAAGTTTATACCAAAACCAGATGGCCACTTACTTTTTTGCCATCAGTAGAAAATATGTAGGTGTATTCAATTATTATTCAATTATTAACTTATTAGGCCCGTTGTGTTCGAGATGGCAGAACAAGTTAGTGCAGTTAACCTAATATGTTATACAGACCAACTTTTCTGAGAATGACTATAATCACATCAAGCATTCATGTGCTTTGAAATATAGTTAACAGTCTGTATACTGGACAAGCATATGGTCAGATACACCAACACATTCAGACAAACAGGGCTTTGAGACTGTGCGTCATACACGCTGCTCTCTACAAAATCATCATTGATTCTCGTTCCAGGAAGCTCCAAGAAAATTACTAAGCTGTGTAACTTACCAACGTCTGTGCAGAGTTTTCCTGAGAGCAATCTTTGTGCAATTGATTTGGCTCAAAAAACTATTAAGTGGAACTGGCACTATGTTTTATTGATCACACAGATTTCTGGCACTCTGTGGCCCAGATGCAGTCGCTCGCTGTGTGTCTGCAGGGACTTTGTAGCTGTTAGACCCAAATCTAACACTTTTGATTAGTTTAACCATCTGATTTGTAAAATCCGGCTTTGATGAGGCAGAGAAAACGCAACACGCTGCACTCAGATTACTCTGGGCAATTTTATCCAGTTGTTGTAGACATGATGAGATTTTACAACCGAGAGTTTCTACAATTGTCTGCAACTGTCCTATTGCAGCAATCCTTTCATATAAATTTTATATAAAACACATTTTGAAACATTTGAACCTTGAACATTTTTATCACCACCAAACTTAATGGATAGCCATATAGCTTACCGCAATCAAGTTGATGAGTAAATCACTTATATTAGACGTGACCTCTTTGTTTTTCATTGAAACTGTGACGTCTGTTCTCCAGCTGAAGGGCCTGGAGCAGGAGAACAAGCACCTGAGCCAGACGGTGTCGTCCCTGCGTCAGCGCTGCCAGGTTGGTGCTGAGGCCCGGGTCAAGGATGTGGAAAAAGAGAATCGCGTTCTCCACGAGTCCATCTGCGAGACCACCGCCAAACTCAACAAGATGGAGTTTGAAAGGAAACAACTACGTGAGTGGCATGTTATTTCAAATGCGTTTTGTGGTTCATTACAATCCGTATTTTTGACAGCTGCCTTTTTCTATACATACTACGTTCCTCGTTTCTTTTCATTTTGAATATACAGGATCAACATTTTGGGTGTTTGTTCTTTTTTTTATGCAGGTAAGGAGCTTGAAGTGGTGAAGGAGAAAGGTGAGAGAGCAGAAGAGTTGGAGATTCAGATTCAGAAGCTAGAAAGGGACAATGACAGCCTGCAGAAGAAAGTTGCCAGCCTTGGAATCACCTGTGAAAAGGTGTGGTGCATTTTGTTTTCTGCCTGGTTTGTAATTAGAAATGTCAGTGTGTCTGCATGCTCCGTTAGTCAGTCAGTGTAAGTTTCTCCACATGGTTATCAAGTCAGATGTGGAATATTAGTTATTCTCCAAATCATTTAAGTAAACATAACATACAAATAAACCGTGTCTTGAAGTTGAATAGCTTTGCTATGAATAGCTGTTATTTTTTGTCTCTCTGTCTCATTTACTACTTGTGTTACTTTTGTACCGTGTAGTTACAAGTTTGAATTGGATATGACTGCAGAGAGTTTTAGGCTGCTATTACACAACACCATCAGGACCAGCTTGGTGTTGTCGGACAGAAATGCTTTACTCCTCATCTTCATGCATCACTTTGTGTGTGTGTGTGTGTGTGTGTGTGTGTGTGTGTGTGTGTGTGTAGGTGTCTTCTTTGGAGAAGGAGAACACTGAGCTGGAGGCAGAGGGCCGTCGTCTGAAGAAGAAGCTGGACACTCTGAAGAACATGACCTTCCAGCTGGAGGCTCTAGAAAAGGAGAACTCGCAGCTGGAGCAGGAGAACCTGGAGCTTCGGCGCTCAGCAGAGAGTCTCCGGTCAGCGGGGGCTAAGGCCGCTCAGCTGGAAGCCGAGAACAGGGAGCTGGAGAGCGAGAGGAGCCAGATGAAGCGCAGCCTGGAACTGCTCAAGGCCTCGTCCAAAAAGACAGAGAGATTAGAGGTAAGACTTGAGCACTGCCAGTTATACAGCGGGTACTTGCGGTCACTGGTTAGCAGTAACACACAGTTGAAATGCAACTTTATGCGGCAAGAAGCTTTCTTTGACGAATAAAAAGCAGACCACCGCTTTAATCTGCAACAGTGGTGCTTATGTGTAAAGCCACCTACACATGTTCAGAGGTAAAACCGCAAAGTAGGGCGCAGGGCATATTGCAAGCACAGAGGCAAAGCGCAAACGCAGGAATACATCATCATTGCTTCTGGCTTTGGTTGCGCCTTGAAAGGTCAGCGGCAATTAGGTCAAAGTTGAAATAATTTGAACCTCAAGCGCAGCGATCGGCGGCAATTTCAAGTAGTGCGCCACGCCAAGGGTAGCGCTTACTCCGAGTTGTCTCCACTGCTCTCCCCATAGGAAAACAATGGCACAGCCAGCACAGAGTGATTTTTACCGCGGATCATGTGTAGGCGGCTTAAGTTACGGAGACAACTTGTGTCTTTACACAAGGTTGTGCAGAAACAGCTGTCGAGTTAAAGGCACCTTACACATTACATTTTAATAATTTATTGTCACCAATGAATACTTTTACAGCTACGTTAATGGGGATCTGGCATGTAATGGCATCAGGGAGCAGCACAACTAGTTCATGGATGCTTTTAATATCCTAATCTGTCTTTTCCTCTCCCAGGTGAGTTACCAGGGCCTAGATACAGAGAACCAGCGTCTGCAGAAGGCTTTAGAGAACAGCAGCAAGAAGATTCAACAGTTGGAGGCAGAGCTGCAAGAGGTGGAGACTGAGAACCAAACCCTCCAACGTAACCTGGAGGAGCTCAAGATCTCCAGTAAACGCCTGGAGCAGCTGGAGCAGGAGGTAGGCAAAAAAAAAAAAATAATAATCACGTGCTGAAACGTTGGAATTGGCAGCCTGAAAAATACAAACTAAATTTGGATTGAGTTTTAAGACATTTTTGGACTGCACTCTTCTCTGGAGCAGAACAGGTACAACAACAAGTGGGATAGCTGTAGGTGCTTTACTTACAGTTTCAGTGACTTTTTTTTGGGATGGACTGATTCTGCCTGGCAGAATGAGGTCAGATTGGCCAAAATGTGTAGCTGAGGTCGATTGAGAGTGTTTTTTGTGATACAGCAGTCTAAAGAATATTATATTTTAAAATAAAAAAAAGGGAAAATGTGTTATTTGGCACTTCTCATATTAATTCCTTCTGATAAAATTACAGCGTGTTTCCCAGCAAAGTTGGATTATCCCAGATTATTTGTCAAAACTGATTTTTGGCCATTTAAAATTAATCTTTGTCCACTTTTCGCCAAACATGTATTTACAAGGCATTTAGACTAAAAGTAAATCCCATCAAATGATATTTTATCCACCTGCTGTGCATTACGTCCCGTTATCCCACAGAACAAGACTCTGGAGCAGGAAAGCTCCCAGCTAGAGAAAGACAAGAAGCTACTGGAGAAGGAGAACAAGCGGCTGAGGCAGCAGGCCGAGATCCGCGACTCCAAGCTGGATGACAACAACCAGCGGATCTCCACCTTGGAGAAAGAGAATCGCACCATGGGCAAGGAGATGATCTTCTTCAGGGACTCCTGCACGAGAGTCAAAGACCTGGAGAGAGAGAACAAGGAGCTGGTCAAACTGGGCACCATCGATAAGAAGACCCTCAATGCACTCAGAGAGGTATAATAACAAATATTAATAGCAAATATTAGTTTTTCCAACATGTCTTTAGATTGATCTTCCCATGCGTCCATTATCTATTATAATCCTTTGTTGGTGCAGGAATGTCCTGAAGCTGTTTGAAGAAACAGACAAACATTGCTTTTTTTCTTATTATTCTACTAAATTTGGTTTCTGTTGTTAAATCATTGCTGAAGTGAATAACAGAGTTTTGTTATACAGTACAGTGTTGACTCTTTTAAATACAATCATGCATCTTCATTATTAGTTTGTATGCCTCCGGGCCGGCGATAGCAATGACTGGAGACATTATATTTGCGTGTTGTTCGTCCGTCCCATTCTCGTGAACACGATATCTTGGGACCCCCTGGAGGGAATATCTTCAAATGTGGCACAGATATTGGAGGTCAATGTCCCTGTGAGCTCACAAAACGTGTTTTTGGCAACTTAACAATTCCTACGCTAATTATGACAAGATTACACACAAATGTCTAATTGGCTAAAATAATTAAGTGATGACATTTTATATACAAAACACTTTTCTGGCCATTATTCAACGCCATACCTCAGGAACGGAAGGGGAGGCAGTTGGTCGGATTCTGAATTGGGGACACTAATCATGGGTGCCCACTGCCCACCTTGAAACTGTGGTGATTGTATAGATATTCTGTGCTGCCAGGTTGGAAATGTGTGTGAAGCATCCATGTTTTACCAAAAAATACACTTTATTACTTTTTATTAAACTGCCTCAAAGTCTTTACTACATGTATTATGAGTCTGGACAGACATGGATGTACAACTGCAACTTGACTGGTTGGTGGAGGCATTCAATCGCAAGGCGATAATTCTAGTTGATGAATAAATGGAAGGTGATAGTGCATCTCAGAGTTACTCAATGTTTGTCTGTGTGTGTTTAGGAGCTTGTGAGTGAGAAGCTGCGGACTCAGCAGATGAATAATGATCTGGAGAAACTGACCCATGAGTTGGAAAAGATTGGACTGAACAAAGAGAGGCTGCTGCATGACGAGAGCTCTGACGACAGGTAAAATTCACACACACACGCCTCAATGTTCACTGTCCTGTGATGGCTCTTGAAAAGGATAACTTGGAACTAAAATAAGAGCGTAGTCGATCATCTTTGGAACCAGAATGATTAAAAGTGATCAGTGAAATCCAAATAAATCGAGCCCTGTGGCCCATTTTAGATCAGGTGTTGTAGTTTAAATGAATCCAAGTCTATTGCAGAATAATCCTGTGGGGGTTTTCTAAGCCAATATCTCCCCCACCTGCCACACTCTTGCCAAGAAGTCAGCATGCCTTGCTACACAGTGGCTACGATAATGCATTACCTGTGTTGAGGATTACAAATGTGTGATCACAGTCTAGACTGGAGACACAAATACACTCACGCAGAGCTAACTTGAGTATTTATTTTCAGGTTTAGACTCCTGGAAACCAAATTGGAGTCGACTCTGAAATCATCTTTGGAGATTAAAGAGGAGAAGATCGCCGCCCTAGAGGCCAGACTGCAGGAGTCCTCCAACCTCAACCAGCAACTTCGGCAGGAGCTCAAGACAGTCAGTGACACAAATCCATCTTTTAAACATAGAACTACATGCACACACATACAGTATTTTGGTTATTTGTAGATGCTTAGCTCAACCACAGTAAAGAAGACCCAGTATAAAAACACATTCCAAACACTCATTTCCCAGCCCGTCCACTTGAGAACAGTGTGTCCCAAAATCTTTTCCCTGCAGTCCAGAACACTAGAAACATTGAAAACACTGAGGGCTTCTCAAGGCCGATACATTATTTATTCATCCACTCATCCACTTCTTTCGCCAGTTTATCTATTCATGAGGCGGCAGGAGTCTGTGAAAGAGGTGGAGTAGAGTGGTGGATGTCTGTTTTCCTTTAGAGAGGCGTATGTGTTTGAACTTGCTGACACAAATCAGATCCAAAGCTGAAGGGCTGAGTGGAAAAGTTGAGGGTTCTGTAGATGAACTCTGAGTTTCAGCTGTGAGACGATAACGGATTCTGTCTGCTGTTGTACTTCAGCATTACTTGTGCCATGTTCTACTAGTATATTCTCCTTTTATCATTTAGTAATTTTACAGTCAAGCCTGGGGCAGTATTTCAATTTCAGTTACATGATATTTATATTGTAGGAATACATTATACTGTACTGAAGGAGCACAAAAAAACTACTCAAAGTTAAGTGTTGACTCGTGTGTCTCTCTTCAGGTGAAGAAGAACTACGAAGCGCTGCGTCAAAGGGAGGAGGAGGAGGAGAGGATGGTGCAGAGCTCGCCCCCTAGAGGAGGGGAGGACCCTCAGGCTTTCAGTAAATGGGAGAAAGAGAGTCATGAAGCCACCAGAGAACTGCTGAAAGTCAAAGACAGACTCATTGAGGTGGAGAGGAATGTAAGTTAGCACAAAATCAGTATTGCTTATGTGACTTTTCCAATATGAATGGTGAACACATGGGTTGTGCACTTTTCTCTGAATGCTTCCTTGTTAATCCCGATATCTTATATTATGTGTCTGTTTTTCCCAGAATGCTACGCTACAGGCTGAGAAGGCGGCCCTGAGGAGCCAACTTAAACAACTGGAAACTCAGAGCTCCAATTTGCAGGCTCAGATAGTGGCAGTGCAGAGACAGACTGCTTCTTTACAGGAAAACAATACGACACTACAGACACAGAACGCCAAGCTGCAGGTAATCCCCTACACATCCTACACAAAACAGTGTCCAGTAGGCAATGGATGACTACTTTCTTACAGAGGAAACATTACACATACATATATAACAAAGCTACCAGTTGGTTGGTGTACAACTAAAATCTAACGGGTAATCAATATAACTTTGTGTCAAACTAAAATACATTAACATAAATAGACTGCAAGTTTATATTATTGTTATAATAATCTGCTTCACACTTACAAGACACTATAGAAAACAATGTATCACACTCAATCTATGACACTCGGTTGATACAGCGCAGAACTGTGTAAAGCAACACTAGCTTGACTTATTTCGCTGCAAAGGACCAGATAACCCTTTCTACAGTGCATTGAATTTGAAAAAACAATCCCACCTTAAGGTCCCTTTTTAGTATCTGTATTGTAGGTGTTCAATTTCCCTTTTCTCTGACCACTTTAAGGAATTATTATTGTCTATGTCTTCAAAGTTGAAGTTCAAAGTTGATGCTTGACCTTGGAAACTGCTGACAAAACAATCTCACCTCAAGGTCCATTTAGTAGCTTTTCTGGAGCTTTCAATCATACTTGATGAACAGCTCACACATGTAATATACATAAGCTTATATTGGTGCATATGATATAATCTAAATACATACATAATACAAAACATAATCATAAACAATGCTACATTTTAAACACACAATGCAAAGCTAGCCAGCCTTCTTTCAACATTGCTCTGTTTGTACAATTGCCCTGCCAGGCTGCTTAGCTTCCTGGTATGGATTTAGACTTGTACTCCCTGTTTGGCAGCAATTCAAACCCTACTTAGGGGCAACAGGATTTACACTGACCATACAGTAGCTTCTAGCTGTTTCTGTGTGCGTACATCTCTTGATGTCTGCGGGTTGTGTGTATGGGAGAGCAGGTGTGTGTGTGAGGTAAAAAGCTGTCTTTATTTAAAGGTACAGAGCGTGTGTGGGTGGGTGTTTGTGTGTCTCTCTTTCTGTGTATCTTACAGGAAACCACTGTGACCACAAAGGTTTTCCTGGTAGTGTTCTGTAGATGGAGCTTACAGCTCAGCTTAGACAAAAACAGCAACAACCCCTACTTATTTTACATTTATGTCCTTTGGTTTTTGAGGAGCTCAGCTCTCCTCACAGATCACAGTAAAACATATTTGTTTTAATCAGTGTTGACAGATGACAAAATGTGGAGAATCTGTATTTTAAACTGTTCTCATATCTCACACTCGATGCTCAAGGTTTCTTTCCCCCACTCTCCTCTCATGTCTGCTCCCCTTCTTCACCTCTATTTGTTCTCCCCAATTCCCCCATCAGCCTCGTTGTAATTTTTTTCTCCCATATATATATATATATATATATATATATATATATATATATTTCATTCATTCCTTTCCTCTCCTCTTTTCTCTGTGGTCACCTTTTCTCCTTTTTCTCTCATCTTCTTGCACCAATAATTGTTTTCATATCTGTCCCTCTCTTCTTCTGCTCTCCTTCAGCACCCATCTCTTTTCTCCTCCTTACTTAATTCCTCTCTGTCTTCGTCCTGTCCCTTAGGTGGAGAACTCCACTCTGAGCTCGAAGAGTGCATCCCTCATGGCCCAGAACGCCCAGCTGCAGAGCCAGCAGAGCAGCGTGGAGGGTGAGCGTGAGGGTGCTCTGAAGGACAAAGAGGAGCTCAGGTCCACCTACGAGATGCTCCTCCGCGATCACGAGAAGCTGGCGGCGCTCCACGAGAGGCAGGCGGCCGAGTATGAAGCTCTGATCGGAAAGCACGGGGGCCTGAAGAGCTCCCACAAGAGCCTGGAGCAGCAGCACAGAGACCTGGAGGACAAGTGAGACTGGGTTTAGGACCATGGGGTGGGCACATGCTCAAGTCTAATTAGAGTTCATGTCTCGCTTATGACTTAACACTACCTTGCCCTTCTTTTGTTCATTTTTTTTAAAGATTATTTTGTGGGCTTTTCCGCCTTTAATTTGACAGGACAGCTAGGTGAGAAAGGGGAGAGAGGGGGGGAAGACATGCAGGAAATCGTCACAGGTCACATTTAATTAATGTGTATTTGAATGTGTGCAGGTACAAGCAGCTCCTGCAGAGGAAGGGGGAGCTAGAGGATCTGGAAAAAAATCTGAAGGAGCAGCGGGAAAAAATGGTACTGGAGAATCAAACGCACCAAGCCACAGCTGGCCAGTACAAACTGCTCAAAGAGGAAAATGAAAGGTCAGATCAACCTGTATCGATATTTGTTTCAATCATAAACACAATGCAAATGTATGAATAACATGGTAACAAAGTGCGTCAAACTTAAAACTCTCTTCCTCTCACACTCTGCTCTTTCCTCAGGCTGAATAATACCTATCGTCAGCTGGTGAAGGACAACGAGAATCTCCAACTGGACCATAAAAACACAAAGAGCCAGCTGAACAGCGCCAAGCTGGACCAGACCAAGCTGGAGGCCGAATTCTCTAAACTGAAGGAGCAGTACCAGCAGCTGGACATCACCTCCACCAAGCTCACCAACCAGTGTGAGGTGAGGAGATGCACATGTCTCTTCTCTGTATGTGGGAGTTTCTGTGTTTGTGTGCCACTTTTAAAGCCAGCTGTCTTATGGCTGGTGTACCTCTTTAATGTACAATATTTGTTGAGACGACTTCTTAAGCCAGCTGTGTTGTGGACAGTGTTGGGCAAGTTACTTTTGAAAAGTAATTAGTTACTAGTTACTTCTTCCAAAAAGTAACTAAATTAGATATTCAGTTACAAATTATGAAAGTAACTTGTTACTTCAGAAAGTAACTATTGCGTTACTTTCAAGTAAATTTTTTGACCCCACCTCCACCTACCCCTCTTTAATGGAACTTAAAATACATGTGCATGTTCAATTATTTATGATGAATCTGAATATTATTATTTATTATTATTTTAATGTTGCTGTGGGACAAAGTGAGACTAGCCTCCAATCAAATGCCATGTATGTAGATATTATGTTTATATAGTGGATCGATACAAATAACACAACACCTCAACAGGCCACAACTGGGCACAATTAAATTATGCTTGTTAAGCACTATACCAAAAATAAATGACAAATATATACACTCTTTGTAGTGCAAATAACATAAGTGGCCTGATGTTTATACTTGTGCGCTGGTGTGTGCGTCGAGCCGGCGTGCGTGTGTGTGTGTGTGGAGTAGGTGATAGAGCAAGGGAGAAGTGAGAGATTGACGGCGATTAGCTTTCGAGCGAGTAGCGGCTCTAGAGAGAGAAACAAAGTGTCTCCCCTGTTCTTTCTGACCACGGTGGAAAATCTGTAGCAGGAAAAGATAACCCTCTCCTTGATTTCATAACGCCATACCTGTCTCTCTCTCGTTGACTGACTCGCTTTTGCTGTTCGTTGTGTGTCTGACTGTGCGTGCTTTCGAACCCGCCCAACTCTACCTCTGATTGGCTAACCATGACATTTTACTCAACCTCAGCCAATCGTCAGCATTTATGCGCATTTGCCTCTCGGATCAGACTCAGAGAGTTGGTCTGATGGGAAAAAAAACAGCTTCAAATACAGTAACGCGCCACATTTTTGGCAGTAACGGCGTTATTAAGATGGGAAGAGTAATCAATTAGATTACTCGTTACTGAAAAAAGTAACGCCGTTAGTAACGCAATTATTTATAACGCCATTATTCCCATCACTGGTTGTGGATGGTTTACCTCTTTTTAATGTATCATATTTGTTGTTGAGCCAGGTGTCTTAGTGTCTCTTTAATATGTGTGTGTGTGTGTGTGTGTGTGTGTGTGTGTGTGTGTGTGTGTGTGTGTGTGTGTGTGTTAGTTGTTGAGCCAGCTGAAAGGAAACCTGGAAGAGGAAAATCGCCACCTGTTGGACCAGATCCAGACTCTGATGCTACAGAATCGCACTCTGCTGGAGCAGACCATGGAGAGCAAGGACCTGTTCCACGTAGAGCAAAGACAATACATGTAAAGCGTTGACGATTTTCAGTTTTCTTTAAAACTGACCGCAAACACGTCCCTGTCCGCAATAATATATTCATATCAAATTGCTTGCATTTATAGTTTTGATTGTATGCAGTTTCACTTTTGCTTGCCTAACCGGATCATCTCTTAATTCCCCACCCATCAGTGACAAGCTGAATGAGCTGAGGAGACAGAAAGAGAAGCTGGAGGAGAAGATCATGGACCAGTACAAGTTCTACGACCCCTCACCTCCACGCAGGTAAAAAGCAGCATCAGCTAGTTACATGAGTTAAAAAAAATATTTGACATAAAAAACTACTACTAAGTTAATTTGTGTCAATGACTTGACCATGTCTGGTGTAACATATCAATGTCAAAATGGCTCACCCCGTCATGTATCATAGCAAAGTCTGATGTTCACAACTCTGTTTGCTTGTTGACTCTTATTTCTGAGGCAAGGGAATGGCAGAAAACACTCCACTGCAACATTTGTTATCGTCTATGGGAGGATTTAGTGGCTGAGTACACACATAAAGCAAATCCAACATGTTATTTTTATGTCAGTATGCATTTTATGTCGGTATGTATTGAGGACAAAAGAAAACGGATCAAAGTCAAATGGATATAAAACCATTTGACTTTGATCCATTTTCTTTCTTTCTTTCTTTTTTCCTCGTGTTCCTGATGGTCTCTCTTTCTCACTCTCTGCCCTGTCCTCCCTTTTGTAGGCGTGGCAACTGGATCACTTTGAAGATGAGGAAGTTGATCAAGCCGAAGAGCCGGGAGAGAATGCGCTCGCTCACGCTGACCCCCTCTCGCTCAGAGTCTGGCGACGGTTTCCTGATGTTTCCCCAGGACAGCCAGGACAGCTCGTCCATAGGCTCTGGCTCCAACTCGCTGGACGACACACTTACACAAAAGAGGAGCAGCAGTGAGTACAAAAGGAAACGCCTATACACCCGCACACAGACGTAGACCCAAGAATCAAAATCAGCATAGTTACAGTTTCAACAACGACTGAAGGAACTAGTCTGGGCATGCTCAGTATAAATTATATAAATATAAACTTACCCAAATATCAACTAATGAGACATTATTTCATGCACAAATGTACATGCAAAGAAAGCAGTGAGCAGTGTAGTTGCCATATAGTTCTAATTAATGCTGAATACTTTTTTACAGACACATAATCATAAACTCATACCCACAAAGACACAAAACACACTGCTACTTGGTGTGTGTGTGTGTGTGCAAATGTGTACTGGTTGAATGGGTCTTTCCTCCCCTAACTGCTCCTCTGCTTCTTTATCTCTCTCTCTCTCTGCCAAGGGAGGAGAGGGCAGCAGCCCCATGCCCAAGGGCAGGGTTCTACCAATGGTATGCTGCGGATGGGGAGGGTGGGCGGGGTTTGTGACCCGACTGTCACGTGTCTCGGGGCATGTTTTCGTGAGTCCTTTGTCTGTGTCACTCAGCTGTCCTAGACGTTACGGTTGAGCTGCGCAGCACCACAAGGTTGACTCTCAATCTCGGACCCGGTTCGAAAAGTAGATTTGCTTTGTTTGTAACCGAGAGCGTGCTTGATTTCTGTAACCTTATGTAATTAACTACTAGAGTTATGAAAAATGCCACCCACATTAGACACTTCATTTAGTCCTAAGAACTATATATTTTTGTGCAATTAGTGACAAAAAGTTTGAAAGAAAAAATCGAAAAACACCGATTTTACGACACCCAAGTTTGTTTACAGGTCTTGGGGAAGAAAAAAGCCTTTTGTGGTTCCAGAGGGAGCTGCCAGAAATCTGATAAATTGCCTCAAGGGAAGGCTTGAGGCTACATTAGCTTTTACTAATACGCTCAAATCTCCAACCAAATTGTCAGCAGTTGACTTGCATTGTGGGTAATGTAAAGGCCAGGTTTTGACTGATATGTGGATTAAAAAAGACCATCTTTGGTTCGGCAGCATCGATTCGATTGGACTTTTTTCTTAAACTGTCCATCTTGAGTCCGACAATGTTATCGGTGTGTAATGCTAAATCGGTGGAGTACTATTTTTCTTGTTTAGATGTCAAGCTGAATCAAGCGCCTCTCATGTGGTTCAAATATTGGAAAACATATCATATACACTATATATTTTGTTCCAGGTCCAGTTCACTCTTTACTTCTCCTCCAACCGGTCTTAGGCTCATTAGCTTCTAGTTCCAGTCAAGTCAACCTGCTGATCTGTGCAGCTCACCTGTAAATAACAAAGAAACGCCGTCTAACGTAGCATCCAATCTATTAAAAGGTGCAATGCATTGTGGCTGACTTCCAGTCAATGCAAGATGTGTTAAAGTCCTATAAGCTATAGAATAAAGAATACAGGTTGTACGTGGGCTAGTAGGTTTACATTTTCATATAAATAAATACATAGGTCTCTTAAAGATTAATCTGGTAAGTTTTGTAAAGTAAAAATACATCTGTCGTGTAAAGTCAAGAAGCCATGTGTAGTATAGTAAGTAACGTTTTTTTTCTCCATTTTAAAGTGAGCAGTAAAGCTATAAGAAAAATACGCAATAAACTATAACAAAATAAAACATGCATCATATATACATACCACATGTAACAAAGACATCACAGTCAAATATGTAAGGTATAATGTAAAGCGAGACGGTCATTATTGCAAATTAGAATCCCCACAGTGTGATGCAGGACTGCAATAATGACCGGCTCGCTCTACATTATCCTGCTTATTACACGGCTACTCATACAGAGGTTACCCCGCTGATAACGCCTGAGTCCCGGTCGGGACGGTTAACTTTACCGTTGACAAGCATGTCTCTCCGGCGGAAGCCAGGTTGCCCCGGTGCGTGAGCTAGCCATGATGCAGCTAACTAATGCTCTGTTTGCAGTGTTGCCATTAGTTCTGTTAGCGATCCCCTTTTCTTCCACCCTCTCTCTCCCTTTGATCCGCTGATCAGCTGTATGAGCAGAAGTATTGATTTTAAAGCGATATTTTTTTTATTTTTTATTTTTTTTATTGATTTAAAAATAATCCGCCAGAGTCTATGAACCGAACTCCATCCATGTCAGCGGTCTGTTATACTTAGCAACGGTCTGTTATACAGAAGAAACGGACTGTAGAATGCGGTTATTGACCAATCAGAGTCACATTTTCAACAAGGTTGTGTAATAAGCAACAATAACGTTCTTGGTTATGTCTATGAAAACTCCTCCCTGATGCTGTTAAGCTGACCTTTGACCTTTTCACTCTCCTGATTGCACCCTTTAATATTCTTCATCCTGTGTTTCATGTAGGTGGTAATGTGTTGACAGTTGTGTTGTTGTGTACAGTATGTAATGTGGTTGGTATTGCAGAAGACCACACTCATGCCCAATAACATGAGAGTGCTTGTGTGTTGTGTGAAGATACATTTTGTGTATATTTGCATAATGTGTTTACATTTTTGTTTTTGTTTGCATAATGTGTCTTTGTACAGAAGTCTGCCCTTTTAAAAGTATTATTCAGGTTTTAAAGAAGTCTGTGGGAGGCATTTCAGTCCAACCAAAAAGCTCTTGAAATATATATATATATAAAAAAAAATGGAAATGTAAAATAAATGATGGTTTATTAACAAAGCTAGTTCAAAATCAGTGGAGTTGAACACAATCTCTCTGGGGAAATGATAGAGATAAAAATGTACATAACCCTCTAACACAAGCTTCACAATATAAAATGACTTTGGTTTTCAGCTCCATCAACTTCCATCTAGCATTGTTAAATATATTTCTAGCTGTATTTCTATAAAATACTAAGAAGTGATACGTTAAAATACCTTACACTTGATGATAAATCAAATATGCTTTCTAATAATGTAAATACCCAATCTAAGTCATATATTTGAGTTCTTGCGTTTATTACATCGTTTGTCTATTGTCCAGTTGAGTGTCCAGGGGCTCAGCTCTCTCTGCATCTCTCCCCTGGCTCTTTCTAAAAACGTTAACCACATCCCTCTGTTCTGCCCTCCTTTTTCTTTTGTTTTCTTTCCTCTACCTCCCTCGGGCTTGTTCTGTCGCTCTCTCTCCCCTGTCTGTCTGTCTGTCTGTCTGTCTCTGGCTGTGCTCTTGACAGCTATAAAAAGGTTGCCTTTCATGAGGAACAGATCCAAGGACAAAGACAAGGCCAAGGCCATCTACCGGCGCTCCATGTGTAAGACCTCCGTTAGCCGCCACGCTAGCCTTCCTCCGCCTCCTCTCCCTCTCATCGACACACTAGCAGAAACAAAGAAGGAACAGTCACTGATTTCATGGTTGCTGCAGTGTGGGGGTGTGACGGTGACAGTTTGGCAGTTTCAGGTTTCAGTCACAGCTCTTAAACCAACTCAGGCCTGCAGTCTGTGAACTTCCATTTCATATTTTAATATTTAAGACAGCGTTTTAGTTTTCAGTGGTGATGTTATCTGATATCTTTTAGAGACACAAGATTTGCCAAACATTCCCTGCATACCCTGCTGACATCAGTGACTTGTCCTTATAATTTTTGCCTAGTAACCCCCATGCCTTTGTCACCTCCGCCGCCCTGCGTCTGCCGCCTCCACTCCCTCCTGTAGAGTATCTGCTCTTGGCTTTCATCATCTTTTACCTGTGTAGTGTCACTATTTGCAGATAAATGAATAACACAAACTTGACTAACTTTGTCTTAAAGCAAAGATGTACGAATGAAAAATGAACGTATTAGTGACAGAATTTTGTCTAGGGCTACATTCCTCTTCCAGTAGATGTGTGTCTCTCTTGGTCCTGGTGTCATCTACCAAAGCCTTATCTGTCAGTTTGGTCACTGTGGGAATATCTATGCAACAGTCAACTTATTGGGCAGCTTTGTCGTGTGTGTGTGTGTGTGTGTGTGTGTGGGATTGCCTTTAATGCGCCTGTGGTGTCTGCCTCCATCTTTGTTTACAGCATGACTTTAAAAAAATCATCAACCGCCTGATCGCCTCCACTTGCACTCAACCATGGAGGCTCTCTCTGCCGCTCTCTCTCTTTCTCTCTCTCTCTCTCTCTCTCTCTCTCTCTCTCTCTCTTCCTCTGTCAGTGTGCTGCATTTCAGATCCTATTCTGCTGACATGGACATTGCCTCACTCTAATCTTTTGTGTACAGCACCGCTGCTGTTGGTCATAGCATTGCATGCCTCTAGTTTCGCATACGACTCAGTAAAAAGTGCATAAAGACAGTGGCCTCTTAAAAAAGTATCTGAAGGATGACAAACAATGCAGCTGCCATCTTTATGCACTTTGGGTGATATTCTTGAAATTATTTTTTGTAATACTGTTTCCTTGCACATGCCTTGATTTCCAAAAAGCCTAGACTTGATTTTATTGTATTTTACAAAATGAATGAATTGAATAATCAAGTAGGCCTAGACCTTATAATAATGTTAATCTTTTCTACATACTCTTTGAGTGAAAGCTACTCACTTTAGTAGCCTGTATGAGGCTTCTTATGAAATTGTTGCTTTAATCTGAGCCATTTTACATCCCCAACAGATTATCTTTTAAAGTGACACTAAATGTCTTTGACATTAAGTTAACAGTTCTTTTGGGTACAACAAGCTAGACAAGCATGATGTGAGGTGGCTGGCTATTGTTCCTGTCTTAATTTCCATTCTTCCGTACGTCTATTCAGCCATGAATGACCTGCTGCAGACCGTGGCGGTGGCGGGCGGTCCCGGGGCTCAGTGGGCGAACAGCATCGACAACCTAGACGGCGCTGAGGCCGGAGATGCTGGCATGACGGGGAGCAGCAGGCGCAGCGGGCAGCGCATGAAGGAGCTCGCCTTTTCCGCCAACGCCATCGACTGTGCCACCCTCACCCTGCCTACTGCGAGGCATAGCAGGGCCAAACACCGGCTTCAGGTCAAAGGTCAGGATGCTGGTTTTATTTGTGTGAGGATAGGGAAATATCGAGAATCTCATATTGAGAGCATCACTCTCTTCTGTGTCTCATCAGATAATGCCTCCTGTGAGGATGTTGCTGGCTCCTTGGATGAACCCAAGAGTCAAGGTAAGACGAGACATGACATTAGAAAAGAAAAATGATGGGTAATTGCAGCTGGCCTGTCAAACAAGGAGTGAGAAAAGACTGAATAGACGCAAAAAAAGCAGGTCATGTCCTCAGCAGTCCCACTGCTATTCTTTGGGCTGCCTTTCTGCGGGAGAGAGAGAGCGAGAGAGAGAGACATTAGAAGTAGGATTGACTCTAATTCAAGCTTTAGGACGTTATCCAGGGCAGTTTATCTGCGGCCAGGCAACTATTCATCAGTTCTGTGCCGCTCTAATGAAGATGACCCAGTTGTGAAACAGCCACAAAACTACTGACACATTCCTCGCACTTAAAGCCAGGTCTACACCATACTGCCATTAGTTTTGTCTCTTAAAAATACTTTTTTTATTTGATTTCCTTTAGTCTGCCAGCAGCTACTCTTAGACTAATGCCCTATGTTAATATGCCAGCCGTTTAGTGTATTTTACCCAAAGTCCCAACATGTCATTGCACTGGTTCCTCGAGAAATTGGCGAAGCATTAGTGCCGAACCTGGATTCGACTTAGCTGATGATTTCCTAGAATGCACACACAAAATCCAATACATTGTCGTGAGACCCATTTTCCAGTATGTCTGTGTAGGAAACTCTCACACCAGACATTGCTTCTAAAGTATCAGCCATTAAGTCATCTTCTAGAGATGCTATGTTTTAAAGTCATTAATAGTTTAGTAGTAGTAGTACTTTCAGATACCTATTGATTTTTCAAGCAACTTTTATGTTGCTGTTTTTTGTGTTTCAACCATAAAGGGATATTAAACTTGTTTTGCACTGTGGGCGGCATGGACAGTGTGCTGTATCCTTTAAACATGTCATGTCTGCCATGTCATGTGTGTGTTTTATCAGGCCTGCAGGTCTATAGCAGTGCTCTGGCTCAGTGTCCTTCTACTGTTGAGCTGAGAGTTATTTGCAGGGTGCCCTATAGCATCTGTTGTAAGGGCCCACTACTCGGCACTGAATCCCACTCTGGGCCACAGTCGGCTGGTTTCCTAGACAAAATAAGAATTTTGATAATGATCAGTAATGTAATGTTTCATTTTAAATTCTAATTTGGTGTCACCCATGTCCTGAAAACCAGTTTGAAATTGTTTCATGGTCCCTGGTTTCCAGCTAAATCTGCATAAAAACACAGTGAAGAGCAAGGTCACACAGTCACGTCTTTTCTTTCTTTCTCAGTTCCTCCTTCTCCGTCACACAATCACCCCTTTCTTCTTTGTATCTTTTTATTACTAATTGTACTCTATCGTCCTCTATTAATCAGTTTTGTCTGTATAAGTTTCCCTTTTTCTCTAAGGTGGGTTGGTCCTTGGATTTAGGCGTCCCTGTCCTCTCTGTCAGTAGTTTCTTTGTTTACTGACTGGACATATTGGCGCTGCAGCCTGGCACTGTCCCCACTGGCCACCCTTCCTGTCCCTCTGCCTGGCATGTGCCATCTGCTGCCCCAGCAGGAGATGTTCTGTCAAACTGTTAGCGTATACCTACGTGTTACTCTTTGTGTTAGTGCATGTATGTGTGGATATATGTAAGTGTATATCCTAACTGTGTGTGTGTTCCCTCTTGTCCCTTACCCAGTCTCCAGACCCACCAGTCTCCATAGCAACAGGATCACCAGTAGTAATGGTAACAATAACTCCCAACTCTCTTCTCCTCTGGAGGGCAAAGGTATGCGCCTCCTTCCCTTAACTCCCCGCCTTTCTCCTCCTCCTCTCAACTAACCATTCTCGCCTTCCTCCTTTGCTTCCTTTATCTTTTTCTTTCATGCTTTCATGATTTTAAAAGTTAAGGGTTACTTTTTTTTCCTCTCCTCTATGGGAAAAGAATTAAGTTTCTTGTTTGAAGGCAATATATTAGGATGATCCAGTGGCATTTAAGTGAGTCTGTATTTATTTGATATTACAGTATTTTGCATTTTACATTTTGTTTCATAAATGACTATGATCATTACTATATACAGCATATAGTGAAAATGTAGGCAGTGTAGGAGATGAGTAGTAGCCTACTAATGCAGTTCCTAGTAGTGAATGATAAAACGTAACAATGATCATAGATTACTTTCCCCATGTTCTAATCATTGCCTCCCCCTCCCACAGGCACGAACGGCAGCCTCAGCAGGCCTCACAGTGAGAGCAGCGGAGAGTTCAGCCTGAGTTTGGACCAGGAGGTGTGGTCCAGCAGCGGCAGCAGCCCAGTCCAGCAGCCCACCTCCTCGCGCTCCTCCCACCAGAGCCCCCTGCAGCTGCGCAGGTCGCTCGACCCGTCCACCGCCGCAGGCATCCCCTGCCAGACCCAGGTCAGGAAGACGGGATCCCCGACCAACGAGGTGCTTTCCCTGCAGCAGTTCCTGGATGAGGGTATTGATCCTGCAGAGGTGAGGCCTCTAACTCAGTTATAACTGATGTGTAATGTTGCTGTTATGATTTTGTTAGAACATTAACGTGCAGATGAAGCTTTTATTCAATCATATCAGGGATCAATTTAGAGCTAGAACTAAAGATTATTTTCATTAACATTTAATCTGCCGATTGTTTTCTCAATCAATGGTTTTCTAATGGCTTTTATCTGTAAAGTGTGATTTAAAAAAAGCCCATTTTTGAATTTCTTGTTTTGTCTGACCAACAGTCCAAAACCCAAAGATATTTGATTTACTACCTCATATGACAGAGAAAAGCAGCACATCCTCAATTTGGAGAATGTTTGGCATTTTTGTTTAAAAAAAAATGACTGGAACGGTTAATCAATTTTAAAATAGTATGCTGATAATGTTTTCAAGACTCGAATTTCGCCAAAGGATAAGAATACCTCAATATGAAAGAATTGTATACTATTTTTGATGGTGCTCTACTTGATACGGTTTGTTTGTTTGCTCTGTCTGTCTTCTGCAGTCCGGCAGTCAGGAGAACCTCACTGTAGACTCTCCTCGCCTCTCCACTTCTTCTGAGCATGTGCAGAAAGAACGCACTACCACAAAGGGCCGAGGCATATTGCGCTCATCCAGTGGGAAAGCGGCGCTGGTAAGCTCTGATCGCCCACCGAGATCGGCCGGACAACCGGGTCGCCCAACCCTGCGTAAGGCAGAAAGCACCCGTGTGAGAGGCTCCGTCCCAGTCCGCTCCAGCCTATCATCGCAGGGCAAAGCCATGTCTGTGTCTGAGCGCCTGGACTCTGCTTCCTCCACGCTGCCCCGGGCCAGCAGCGTCATCTCCACTGCTGAGGGCACCACTCGGCGCACCAGCATCCACGACCTGCTCTCAAAGGACAGCCGGCAGCCTGTGTCAGTCGACGCTCCTTCTCCCGTCGCCTCCACCAAGGCTGGGGTACGCTCCCAGCCTACGCCCAGTGAGTACCACCCCAACAGCACCAATCTAAAGGGACCCCTTACCACCATCACCCCCCTGCCCAAGTCACTCAGCTTACCTTGCCATAGCTTGGAGGATCCAGACCTCTCCACCCTCGAGTCTTTCCTCGGCCCTTCCTTCACAGTAGAGTCGGTGTTCATGGACTCCATCTTTAGTGAGTCGGCGGGCAAAAACCTCCCCTTCCTGTCTCTAAACCCCACCCTAGTCAGCAACATCAGTGGGCCTCCTGTTCCAACTAAAACACACCCTCCTCCTATCCCCAACCATATTTCCACCCAAAACCAGGCAACCCATCACAGCCAATCAAATGGCCAGATGGGATCCAGCCCAGCCATATCTAAATATAGTGAGGGCGTTGATCCCAATTGTGTGAATAATCCGGACCAGTCACTGAGCCCAGAGGACAACCAGTCTCTGTGGTATGAGTACGGGTGTGTGTGAATGACAGGGAGGTTCTGGCTTGCTGATCTTTTTACCAGACTTGCGGTAAAGAGGGGAGAATGAAAAGAATGGATAAATGACAAATCCTCCTCCTCCCCTGCATGTATTTATTGGAGCACTATCTCTGTCTGGTGTATTTGTTTCATTCTTTTCTGTTTGCCATGGTGCTGGTTGGTGAATCGCTGTTATTATTTTTTTTATTTTTATTTTTTTTGTCACCTCCTGTTTTCTGCTTTGTTCTTATCTCTGAGGTGAGACTTTGATGAATGTTCCTTAATACAACAGCCCTATTATTGTTTCCTCATCATATCCGTTTCACTGGCTAACACTATACTATTATCTGCAGTTTGGGGTTAATGCAGCCGTATTATATCTGTTAATAGCTTACATTTTTATTTAGCAGTGAGCAGAAATATTGAAGATTCAATACATTTGTCACCAGGATCCATTAAAAAAAGAAACCACCAAAAACATCTGAATGTCAAAGCATTGTGGGAGAGATCTAGTAGCTGCAATTTTTTCATTACAAATCCAAATTAAGATTTTTTTTTTTTTTTGTTATGTGTCGGATAATCATCATTTTCCATTTTCTGTTTATGATGTCTTGATGTATGGGTGACTGAGTGTCTTTTTCACGTCTTTTTAACTCTGTTGCATCATTCATTAAATTGCACGGCTTTGTTCTGTCCGACCTGAAACGCTCATTTTGATTGCTGTGATCAAAATGGGTATCATGTGTATCTTCTTCTTGTTTGTATTGATGGTGTGTACTTTTGTTTTTGTACATCTGACACCTTTCCTGTATTTTCTTTGATATATTATTAACAGGAGCATTTGTGCTGCGGGTTTTGATCTGGTGGGTCTTAACGGACCTCTTGGGCTGGTGACAAAATGATGCAAGCTTCATTCCCAAAATGATCTGAGGGAAGGGATAGCTGGTTAAGTGAAAGTTGACAGTGAAGTTAGTGGAGTGTGACCAAGGTGATTATTTTATTTTTAGTTTAAGGCAGCCCTTGATGGAGACATTGAAACAGGAAGTCACTACAGTAAGTTGAGAATAGTTTTCAGTGGTCAGATGTTTTTGGGAATGAAGCGAACATCATTTCTTTTGGTATCTGGAAACTTTAAATTGACTTATCCCGACGCACCACAACTTGAGAATGGATAATATTTGATTAAGTATTTTAGACCGACAAGATCTTGTACAGATTGTTTTAATCATTAAGTTATAATCGAAGACCAGCACTGCTTTATGTGCCAATACTAGTAGTACTGTCCGCCTATAGATCCTTATTTATTTCTGCTTTTTTTTGCTGTTTTGAAGTTGCTTTAATGTATTTATCTTAATCTACAGTATATGCAGGTGTAAAGTAAATGAACATTTCTTGTCACTGTCTACAGATGTAACATAAACATTGCCTTTGTCCTACAGATGTGGAGGGCAGAAAGTCTAAAAGCAGGAGCGGGGAGCCGCAGCAAAGCTGCTAAACCCCGCCCCCACCACCCTCGTCTGTCTGCTACCATGCTGTGAGCGCGTGGTGAGTGAGTGCTGCTCGAGTGGGAGGAATAGGGATTGTGGGGGGGGTCCAGTCTTGTCTCCATGGGAACCTAAAACATGGTGTAACAGATGTCATCCATCCTGCCATGCACTTGCTTCCCCTGCTTCTCTAAGCCCAAACCTGCCCCCCCCCCCCCCCCCCTGTTTTTTCACTGTCCTGTCCGTCGCTCCACTGTCCCTGTGGTGCCGAACGCCTGTTCACATAGCCTGATGGGACCCTGGTCTGCATGGCATATGGGCCGTTTAACCATGTTGCTCCGAGTGGATGAACGCTTTGTCTGTCTGTGTCCTCAAATCCCCCAACAAGAGGAGCTCTATGACTCCAGTACCTCACCGTATCCCTCCTCCTTGATGCTTCTTGTGTTGTTGGTGAAGGTGACTGCTGAGTGTTTACTACTGGTGAAGAAAAATATGCCCTTTGCTGCTTTCAGGCTGTTTTTTGTTGTTGCATGGCTTCAGTGTTCCTTCCCACTCCTTGTTCGCTTAACAATGCATGTAGATCCAGGCTGGCTGCAGCCTTCTGTCTACTCTTGTATATCACTGTCTACTGATACAATTTCTGACTTTTAATCTTCTTTTTCCTCTTTTTTTTTTTTTTTTTTTACTTTGTGTTTTGTTTCTTTCCACTTTGCCTCTTTACTTTCTAATCTTTCTCCTGTTCTTAATCTTACTCTATCCACTCCTCTTTGCTTGCCTGGGACTCAGAGAGAAAGGTGGCCTTGGAGCTGTGTTTTTGAAGCCTAATAGAGTTTGTCTGCTGAGACCATCTACAGTGAGAAAAAAGATTGTATATCCCAGTTTCCTTTTTCTTCCCCTTTTTTTTTTTTTTAAACCCATGATACTTCAGTGGAGAAAAGTAGCTTTCTTCTCTGTTTGGTTTTTCTTCCTTGAATCAAGGAAACCGAAAAATACTAGAAAAGGTTGCTGTGACAGGTTTTTTTTTTTTCCTAATAAAGACTAAAGCTGTGGCAGATTGCACTGCCACGTGTACTTCAGTGTGACGGACTGCTAGATGTGCACTAGTCTCTACGTACTAAGATTAAGTGCCAATGTTCACACCAACAGCCAAAACGGTGATCCTAATCCAAACTGATGACTCCCATCTTGGATCTTCTGTGCAACTTTAAAGTCAGCCGGACCTTCGTCTGCCCAAAGCCATGACCATAAAAAGTCTTTTTGTATGGGCAGCATGGACAAGCAAAGGCATGCATTCAGTCACATTTTAAACATTTTAAAAGCATGTTGGCACCAAACATTTCCGACTCAACCTGCTTTTTAGACTCACAATCTGCATGGAGCAATCAATCAGCCAATCACCCCACTACCTTTGTCCAATCAAAGAGGAGGACAGCGTTCAGTGGGGACTTTACTTGCCAGGATGCCAAATGGACTTGGACTGGAAGCCATGACAGCTGTGTGATTGGCATCTGTTGCCTGCCAATCATGAGTGAAGGTTGTATGATTTGAGAGAGAGAGAGAGAGAGAGGGAGACTAATCATGGGAGTGTTCCAGGTCACCTATAGAACAGTTTGCAGCCATGTCTCATGCACACTGTTCATCTTAGCTTAAATCATATATCATTAAATTATCTCCTTTCTTGATTCCCATCCTGCTCTGAAAAAGGAAAATAACAGTAACACTAAAGTTCATTAACTTCATGCCTTCACAGTATCGTGTATCTATTTCCTGAGAAGGCACTCAGTATAGGTGACCTGTGACCTACCCAGTACATGCAGAGTTCTGTTGCTGTGTTGAACATGATGGTGACGATGAGACCCAGTGTTTTCCTCCTTTTCCACTTTTTACATAAATCCATTTGATGTAATTAAAATTCATCAAGACTACTGTGTGCTCTTTTTGTTTTGTGTTCATGTTATTTTCAGCGATGCGGGCAGAAGTTCCTCAAGTTTGACCATTCTTAAAGGTCCAATGTGTAGGAATTTCTCCCATCTAGCGTTGAGATCATATATCGCAATCAACTCTCTTGCACCACGCAGTTCAAAGTATGTATTACAGCTACGGTAGCCTTCACGCTTCAAAAAGCCGGTCTCTTGCGCTTTTCAATATCCTTTTTTCTTTTTCTGGGCGAAGAAGACTCCTGTTCCTGAAATTTGGATTTTTAATACGTGTGGTCCTCCACGTTTCCATCTTCAAACTTCCCGGGGCCGGGAAGCGACGATACCCATCAGCAGCATTAGCAGCACCTGTGAGTTTATCATGTGACAGCGAAAACGCGAAAGGTGGAGCAGTATGTCCTGTATGTCCCTTACCGGCTAACACATTTCAAGATGGCGCATGAATATGTTCTCTTAATACATCCATGGTCTACCCCAGTTCATGCGAATGCAAATGTAAAATTTCAAGCCAAAAGGAATACTTGGAATTGATGGTGGAGGTAAATATTCATGAAAAAAGACAAGTTTGTGAACGGGCAACACAGATTTTGATAATGAACAACGTTGCACACTGGACCTTTAACCATTTTCTTATTCTTTTTCAGTGTTGCACTATATTGAGAGCTTTGACATTCCCTTTGTGGAAATGTAGAATTTCCTCTTAAAAGTTTTTTTCTTTTTACTCTGATCCATTTCAGCTCACGTGCTAAAATGGTTGATGTAGTACAAACATTTTATAGCAGCAAATTGTATAATACACGTTACCGGTTTATTAGGTACAGCCTTACCATCTAATGCTATCATTTCAACAGCCCTAAAAGAAATCCTACCTTGTTAGGTCTTTGTTTATACTGTCAGAGAGATGTTGATTCAATTCTATGGTCATTTTGAAGTGTGGTGTTAATATTAGGAGGTGTCAATGTTAGGAGCCCAGTTAATGTAGAGTACCACCAGTTTAGCATTGCACTCCTATATTATTGTCGGTCTCGCAATGGACAGTTTGGGAAAAACAAAATAGATCAAAAGTGATACAGCAGAACCAGATATATTGTCTTTTTTTTTATTCCATGCATTCTTCTTGTCCAAACCTCCTGCCTACATTTCCCACAATACAACTCAACCATCAACAGTTAGGTTGGAGATTCAGGTGTTGTGCTTGTAGCAGCTAACGTAGCCTCGAGCCACTAGCCAAGGAGGAGCGAACTGGTAAGCTCATTTCTTTCAAAATCCACACCCCAAGACTTTTTATTTTCAAACTTGTAGATCTCCTTAAGTCCTGTGAACAGACTTTAAATTATAACATTGGTAGAGTTGCCCTTTAAAAATGTAATTATAAATACTTTCAGGTCTGATTTCAGGTATTTTTTCCATCTGCAAGATCTATTTCTTGTACTAAAAAAAAGAATAAAGTATTGATTAAAGCACTCCGCATACCTGTGATGTACTGCTCACACAGGTGTTTTCACCCATTGGCTGATTCTCAGCACTGTGTTGGTGTTCAGACAGTGTTCCATTGACATTTCCTTCTCTATCTTGTTTTGTTAAATCTGTTAGGGAGGGACAACTTATATTTTTTTATGTTTCTTTGTACAAGGTGTTTGACACTGATTCCCAGCATTGCTGTGCCCAACTTAAACTAAGCAGAGGTGCATTCATCCAGAATAAGTGAGAACACCGGTGAGGGGTTGCAGGGCCTCTAACAACAGATAAACAAAACACAGATGGGTAGAAGAACAGGATCTGCGAAAGAGCTTGCAATTGTTGTTGCCGTTTCCCCGAGGAAGGAAAGATCGCGTCCACGATGGCGAAGCCTATTGTGAGCCACCACTGGGGAACGCACCATGTCCTGCCTATCACCATGAATCATAGGTATGGAAACACTCGCATAAAGGAAAGGTTCACTTTTTTTTTTTTTTTTTCCAAGTCTGTTTTAAAACAATTGTCACATGCCCTTATTAGGCCTACTACACATTGGACAAAATCCAGTCCTTGTCCATCCCAAAGTCTTTTAAGAGGAAATTCTGCACTAAAAGACTAGACTTTAGATTAGAAGATACCAACTTGATTGAATTAAGTTTTGAGGACTGTGGATTTTGTCACCCATCTAGTGCATTGGAAGTGCATTACAAATTAATTATTTAATGGCCAGTATGAAGAGGAGGAATGTTTACAGCAGGCAAACACTGTTTCAGTGCACATATGGACATTTGATTGTTTTGTGACAGACTTGAAATATGTAAAAACAAACTTCCACTGCTTCTAATAAATGAATAAATAAACAATGCTTCACTGCATTATTGAAAAGATGCTTTAGGTTGATTTGTTTGGTCTTTGGCACCTCCTAGAGGGGACTGTCAGTACTACAGTTAGAACAGATGTGATGTACAGTAGATGT